>NC_071497.1:21001345-21156345 GCF_028500815.1 Rissa tridactyla
GCCAACTCGATAATGACTTTTTCTTATTTGTTCCATGTATGGATGCAAAGCACTTAGCATATTTTGGCAACAGTATACCTCTTTTCTTAAGTTTTGTTTTTTGAAGTTGTAGTAAAATTTCAGTAAACATGGTTGAACAGCTTGTGCTCTGAACTTTTCTTAGAGTATTTAGTGTTACAGAAATCCCCGAGAAAGCATTCTCTGGTAATACAGTATGTGGTTTCACCCTTTCTTCTCTCTGTTTTGTGTTAGAGCAGAAAATCTCAATGCTCTTAAAAAAAGTAGGCTGTGTATTTGAACAATTTGTACTGGAGAAGAATATTTTTGAACTTGTATCTTGATTGTTCTTTGTGAACAATTTGTTTACATCCCATGACACTATTTATACTCAGGTCCAGATACCACTTTGCTTTCAGCATGCCAATAGGGTATTTTTTTTTTTTTGTTCCTCTCTTCCCCTTTAATTTAAAATGTAAGTTTCACTCTAAATTGCTGTGCGTACTGGCAATTGGAAAGGTATCTTTAGATTTACTGTGTATTCAAGGTGCCCTTAGTGCTGGAGATGTCTGTAGTGAGCAGGAGAAACAAAGCTTCTGTAGAGAACAACTGTGGTAGAAAATGGAGGCTGAAGGGGAGACCGTGCCTTTCACTGGAGAAGAACATGCTCCACTGTCATCGTATGGAGGAAGGAGGGCTCCATTGCTTATGTAGGACATTATTCATTCATCAGAATGCCAATTAATGTTTTGATTAATTTTGATAATTATTTTTTTTAACAAAACCATTTCCAAGAACATGGCTGGATTTGTCTCCTTCATGGGCTCAACCTTTCTCACGTTCCAGTTGTGTAAAGAAATTAAACCCCACTTCCTGTGCAACCTGGCTGTAGTGAAAAGGGTGTACAGTCTTTTCAAGACCGCCATGCAGCACCAGGAGTACAAATTATTGCCTTGACAGAAACCATCCACTGCTGTTGGCTTTTCTGAAATAGTTTGCATAAACCATTATACTTTGCCCTGGTTATGAATGACAAACCAGGCCTTTCAGGTTATCCGCCATTGAGATTACAGTGTTGTATTCAAGTCTGAACAAAAGTTTTATTATTCTCATATGGAGAGTTTTTTAGAAATAATTAAATTCTTTCTATGTGTATAATATAGTAAAAAAATACAACCATTTTTTTGTATTTATTCTCTAATCCCTTTTTATACTTTTTTCCTTTACGTTTTTAAATATTCGTAGTTCTTTTTAAGCAGCAGAATGCTAGAAGGTGACAGCGTCGCAGCTACTGCAGTGAAATTTGCAAAAATCTTGATTTCTCTACATCTCGTTTTGCAAATTCTTTATAATTTTAGAATAATTAGTATACACTGTAAATCATACTGACTTTTCACACTCAGACAAATAATTCTTTACTTCATAATATGAGCCATCTTTTAGTGTTGCAGGAAATAGACCCTACAAATAGGTATTATGTCGGTGTTACGAACGGGAAGGTATTGCAGCCAATAATTGTCCTCAGATAAATATTTCTTGTGTAGGGACAGCTCTGAAGCAACATAGCTAACATATACATAGGTTTGCTTAATATTCTTTGACATTGTAGTAATTATTTGTTGCAATATATTATTGGATTATTGTAAGCATAAGAAAATGGGCTTATGTTTTATTCTTTGTACATCTGTATAGCGTGTGCTTTATACCTACACACAGTACCTGTGTGTGAATATTTACGCAGTTGTTTTTTGGATGCTTTATATAGCAGGGCCACAAAGCACGAAAGGATTGTTAATCATCAGCTGAGGTACCAGCCACAGAGTATTTATCTTGTAAGCAGCTAGGCCTTGGTGGATGCTTGTATTGTTTCAGATCTGTCTCCCCTCATCTGGAGCATTCTCCTCATTTGTTACTCATCTGCAGGTGCTGTCATAGTTCGCAACAGCTGTGACCATAGCTTCTTCATCATTCCCGACTAATTTAGAGGAAAAATTGGGGGTTTATAGTCTGGCTTTAAGATCAGTCAGTAAAAGTACACGGGTTTGGAGTGTTGTTTTGGTGGGTTGTTTTTCTCACTTCACATTTAATTGTAATTTAGCACTGTTAAGAAACAAGGAAGTCACAAAATGTTTCCAGAGCAATTGAGGTTTCCTTGCTGCAGCTTTGTTACTTGTAATTGTAGAGACGTTGATATGTTGGCACTGCTTTTTTCCTATAGTGACATCTCAGCAAGCTCAAAGATGAAATGTAAATTCTCAGTCTCCCATGGGTATGCATGTCAAAGTCAATTTTGAGTTTCTTTCCTTGAATTCCTTGCCTCGGATTTACTCAGAGGCAATATCTAACAGAAAGAATGTCTAATGTCACCTTCTATTAAAATGCAATGGAGTCTATACCAGTTATTATTTTTTGCTCTGTAGTTTTGAGGAAAACATAGATGTGTTTTGGTTTTGAAAAAATATATTGCTCCAGCAAGAGGATTCTCAGTGTTGTCAGAATGTATTTTTGTGTCCACCTATATGCCCTCATGTGTATGCATATGCACATTCCTGTATATCTCTATAAAAGCTTTCCTGTGGGAATCTTTGGAGGAATAGTTACGGAGCTCTCTGGGAAATATATTCAGTGGCAATCTTGCCATTTCTCTGTATAAGAGAAATACACAAAACTGTCGGTCTGTTGGTGCAATTTGAGAGCATGGATATTTTGCTGTCTTTATTGTGAGCTCTCCAGAGAAATGGCTAGCTCTCCTCCCTGGACTTCTCCCACCTGCTCACAGTTGCCTAAATCTAGAGTTAGAAATTCTCTCGGTGTTTTGTCACTGCACTTAGCAAGGTAATACCTGGGTATGTCATGGTGACATTGTGAGGTATCATCCCAGGCTAGCTAACTGGGAGCTCATGTCAAGTATTCTTACATAGTTGTTGCAGTTTTGTTCTAAGGCGGTTACTCACAACAAATTT
This sequence comes from Rissa tridactyla, assembly GCF_028500815.1. Lineage (NCBI taxonomy): Eukaryota > Metazoa > Chordata > Aves > Charadriiformes > Laridae > Rissa > Rissa tridactyla. The sequence goes on from NC_071497.1 coordinate 21,004,306, forward strand.
TTGGTAAGGTACCAGGGCAGATAGATGTGGAGATTATTAACTGCAGCCCGTAGGTGTGAAGTCTGCTGTTACTTCAGTGAGTTGATGGTGAGTAATTTCATTGCCATGCTGTTGTCCTTTATGCGTGGTTATTTAACCTGTACTGCCTCATCTCTAAAATAAACATGTTTATTTTATTAAAGGGATGCTATTATACTTCGTTTCTGTCTGCGTTTCTTTTCATTTGCAGCTCAAGAAGTTCATAAGAACTCCAGAGATCCCTTCAAAGCATGTGAGAAACTGGGTCCCCAAGGTCCTGGAGCAGCGACGGCAAGGCTTGGAGTTGTACTTGCAGGTGAATCTCCTCTCGGCACTGTGAAAGTAAAAGCAGCATCCATTTTCAGAGTGGTAGTGTCCAAAGCATTTGAACATATAAAGTGGGGTGCTCTACTGACAGACAATTTTAGAGGGGGAAGATGAGCTACTTACTGGCAGTGATGATTGCTAGAAATCCAGACTGTTTTTCATTTTTTTTCTGATTCTGGCAAAAGCTGCTGACTGACTTTGGCAAACCTACTAGTATCTCATTTTCCTGTACCTAAAATGGGGAAAATAATGTTACTCTCTCCAAAGTTATTCTGACCATACCAATCAGAAGTGTTGCAGAAGAGATACAAGGAGGCTTTATTTAACTCATCTCTATTTAGACCGACTAGAGAAGAATCAACTCATCAAATTCATATCCCTCTACTGTACATGCCTGTATCTGAATTGTTCATCTAATTGAAATAGGCACCTATCATTCCATATTCATCTCAGTTGGTTTGGAAACTTGTATTTAAAGTCCCAGACTGGACCTTTTTGGGTTCTGATCTTACTACAGGCTGTAAAGGGAGTCTGCAGGAATGACTGAGACATATAGAAATCTAAATATACCAGTGATAAATCCCAGCCTTTTTTAATAAACGGAATTTTCAATCTCACCATGACTGCTTTAAAAATGTCCTGTGGTGTACTTTCACAGCCATTTCTGTGGTGATAAAGTCGGATTAAGGAGTTCCTCTAGACGTGTTCCCAGTTCACCTCACCTTCAGCTGTATTGATGCAAGTGCTGTTTTATTGAAGAGGATCATAGAAATTATCTGAGTCAGAGGATAATTGTTTTGGGAGGACGACAAGAGTGAGAGTATTCTTTTACTCAGATCAGAGTAGTAAAAACAGTAGAAATTTCATAGGTCTGATTTATGTCATGATCCACAGTTGCAGTGGCACAACTGGAAGAATGGTGAACTACAACATAGTGGACAGTGAGCTGCATTCATAGAAAATAGATGGTAACCTGCACCGCTCAGTTACCACCCTGATTCTTGGGAAGGTTTGTAAAAGGAAACTGCCTAAGGAGGAGAATGGAATTAGAGTGTGAGATGAGATAGTACTACTTCTGACATTAAACTTCTAAAAAATTTGGGAATGAGGAGAAAAACACAGCTCAGATTTTGTTCTGAGATATAGGGAGCATTTCAGGCAACACAGTTAATTTTAATTTATTTTTTTTAATATTTCGTTACTGTTGTTAAATTGAAAAATTTAATCCTTTTTTCCTTCTTGCTCTATGATATTTATAGCATTATTGGCATCTAAAAATTACATTTATTGTATGGGTGAAAAAACATTGCTGTTGGAAACAATTTGGTTTTAAAAAGAAATAAGCCTTTTTGGTTTTGGTGTCTGTCAGCACAGCTTGCTCCATCATCAGTATATTTTTATCTTACAGCCATTTGCTGTGAATTTTGGTTGCTTTTTTTTTTAATTTTTTTTTTATTTTTGTGCAGCTGTCTTTTGGAGAATATCACTACTAGGGCACATGTACCAATTTCTCTTACGAGGTTGATTTTGTTAAAGAGATACAGGGGTAGATTGATTAGCAGTTTTTGATTGCTGATAAACTTTAAAAGAACATCTCCCCCTTCTGGAAGAGTTAGTCAACTCTTGTTCTTGTGCAGCCTTGTACATTTAATTAACTTTACTCTTCTATCACTGTTGGCTATCATAGGAACATGCAGTCGTTTAGATTGGAAGGGACTGCTGGACATCATCTGATTAAAACATGACAAGCCTCTAAGTTATACCCACACTAATGTGCATACTAAATTAAAACAAGAACAAAAATCAGTAATATTCTTGTCAAAGTCATTAATTTCTGTTTCTGCTGATAGAAAGCAGAACTAATCATCCATGAGATTTTAACTTTTAAAATAATGAGAGCCTGATTTTAGACAATTAAAAGTTCATATTAAGGTCAGTTATCAGGAGAGTTTTAATAGTGCCAAGCATCTTGCAGGACACAGTGTAGGAACATGCTACAATTTCAGAAGACATGGACAGTTTTTGATTTAACACTATGTATATAAAACATTGCAAACATATTTTCAGATGATAAAGAAAAGCAAGAAATTCTTCTCTCTGCGCCGGAAGGTGCTGCAGTTGCCAGTACCATGTTACTTTGTTGTGACCTTTTCATGATGAAACCACACTCTTAAATCCTTTCAGCACAAGTTGGTTGTTTCTTGGAGTGGATGGACAGAAGATCAGAAACACTTCATTATATCTTTCTGAAGAATAGCAAAATTATGAATAAACCAAATACTACTAAATTGTGAGATACAGATAGTAATTTTCTTAAATTTGTCAGTATCCACTGTTAACTAATATTCATCAGATGGCTTATTTTTCTCTTGTTTATGAAAAGTTGAGTGGGGATTTTTTTCTTGTTAGATCAATTTTCATGGATTTGTGAAAGAATAATTTATCTATATTATTTTTAAGTGACTTTTATATTTTACAAGTGTGGCTGGAATTTACAACTTAAGTTTTTAATACTGTGGAACAGTTGACTAGTAAGCACCAGTATGTGTAGTAATTTAACTGCATGTATAATAATAATAATACCAGAGCCCTCATGAATACTGGGAACAGTCAAGTGACTGACAAGAGGAAAAAAGGAGTATGTTTAATTTATTAATGAGGAAACAGATGCAAAGATGAGTGTGGCCCCAGACATTCAAGCAAATTAGTATGAAGCAATAAGCCATTGCTCCTCTGCTGATCTGTGGTAACTGTCTCTGTGCATGATATTAACCTGCAGTACAGAGGACTTGTTTGAGCCTGAGCTGGCTTAGTTTCAGCTAAATAAGAAAATGCCCGTTACTGACAGTGGAAGAGGACTAAACCAGCTCTAATTACCTTGTGGTGGCTATCAACCAAGAGTTACCATAAATCAATTAGTGTGTGATATAAATTCTTATTTAATAGCTACTTTTTTGTATATCTGAGCTTGTAGCTTGTAATACAGCAGAGGTGAGAATCCAGGTGGTTTTGATTTAAAATTTGTAAAACAAATCATTGGCTTGCACTATTGCTAACAAAAATCTCTCTGATGGTAGTATTAGATTGCTAGGATTCGAACTTAGCTATTATTTGTTTATGATTACGAAATGCCTTCTCTTGATATGTTTCCTGAAGAGTTTGTGGTTGAGAAAAGGTAGAGGATACAGATTTGAGGTAGCTAGTTGTGTAGGGAGCCTGGAGAAGTGCTGCCAACTGGACCTGCATTGAAAATCTGTGATTCCTGATAGTATGTTTGTGACCCTGGAGAAATATGTTTGCTTGAAAGTACCAGAAGGTGAAGGTAAGTGTGGAAGATGATAGGGCAGACCATTAATCAGCATTGTAGCTTCTGGGTGGTGGTTGGTTTTTTGGGTTTTTTAATCCACTGTATAATCTTGGACTGACTGGTTATCACAAAGCAATGAAGAAATACAGTCTTCTTTGGAAGTGTATTTAAAGGAGATAAAGATTACTTGAAATGCTCCCTTTTGCACAGTTCTTGTTGTGTATGAGTTCGGTAAGTCATCTTATGGATGGGTCAACTGGACAGCTAGTTGGGGTTTTATTTTGGACATTGAAGAGATTGTTGGGATTCCTAAGGGCAGCACTAAGGGACCTTATCTAATTGGTTATTGAAGCAGCTGCAGCTGCATCGTCAATCTGATCAGTATTTGTTACAAATAGATTTTATATGATGTACTCTTGGAGGAGCAGTTTTTATGGGGCTTATTTCCAGAGAATTGGTAATGGGAAAGAATTTGATCTAGCCACCTGCTCTCTAGTGATTTGGAGTTAGGTCATATCCTTGTCCCAGTAAGCTGACACTGGATGTTATTGCCATCCAGTCTCTCTGCCCCAGGGACTTGCCCTTTGACAGGTCTGCCTTTTAAAGTTCAATGGAATAGATATTTTCTAACCCCCTTGGGCAGAAGAAATCTCATCATTTGCTGATATCATCAGTCCAACAAGATAACAGGCATCGTTAACAGAATTCACTGTGAAGTGTCACCCACACCTCAGCATGAGACTGTGTAGCTGCTGCTCGTCTTCACTGAAATAATTTGGTTATGGAGAGAGATTTTGGAGGAGGCCCATATTTTTGATGGGGTTCAGGATTCTGACTTGTTTCTTGTGGTCTGGGTAACCTGAAGAAATTCTTCTTGTGACTGGCGAGACTAGTATAAAACACGGGCTGTAAGCCTTCTGAACTGCCCTGTATGTATGTAGGGTTTATATGTACATATGTCTCTAACCAGAGTTAATATGTAGAGCTAATATTTCTCTCTCGGCTGAGGTCAAGAAAACATACTTGCCTTTTATTTACTCTTGAACTTTTTACAAAGAGAACAGTCCTGATACTGGAGATAAGATTGGTTAAAGTGCTGCTTGGCTGTGAGACTTGAAGACTTGATGAACTTCAACATTCCAGCAGTTTCAGGAATCCAAATCTTCAAAATGAATTATGGAGTTTATGAAACTGGACTAGAGATTTGTTTTCCATTTAAGGGAATAATCTGGAGATCTGAGAAGCACTTTGACCTATATTTCAGTATTCTTCAAAATGCATTTCTCTTTAAAAATATTTTAACTACCAATCCTTCCTGAAAAAGATAAATAAAACCATATCTGTTGTGATTTTGCTCTTAAGAAAGTAGAATCCAATCCTGTCTCCTTAGTTTCCAGCAGGGTGGAGTTAGGAAAACAGTGGATGGAGTGATGAATAATCTGTAGTGGCTTTATGAGTAAGTTCATCAGAAATATAAAAGAGAAAATCACCCGTTATTATATTACACTTTTTTACTCTTTTTTTGGAGAACAGTTCAACAGCAACTGCAAAAAAATTAAGACAAAGGAGCTATTTCTGCATTTAGTGACTGCAGAAGGAATAATATCTTAATAATAATATCAGAAAATTTGGCCCAAGGTGTTGTTTCTTTGTGGGCCACGCTGATTTTCTTTAATTACTTCAATAAGTGTTGATACTGAGTTCCTTGTAGTAAAGTTTAAATAAATAGCCTTTTGTAACTGGACAATGGGCATGAACAAATCACTAAATCTGGATGGAAGGATTAAATAACCTTCCCTAGCCCCAGGAAAAAAAAAAACCAACTCTGATTTTAGTCATCAAAACCTTTGAAACTGTCTTCTTCTAAGTTAACCTAGTTGTGTGCTTGTTGCTTCATAAAAGTTTTAGGTTCAATTAAAAAAATTAAAATGCTGAAAGGATCTTTTTGTTGATTTGGAAACTGTGTTGCAGAGCATTGTAGAGCTAATACAGCTTTTCGTATTTCAACTGAGAATAAGAATCTTCTGTTTTCTTTGAGTGTCAGTCATTGCCCATTTTCACTATCATTCTGGGGAGTGAGATAATTTGATTTCTCAGGGTTTTTTACCTGATTGTGAAGAAAAAGAGTTTTCCATCACCTAGTGGGAAGTTTCATTAGTTCTTCACTACTAAACTGATTCAATTTCTGTTTGCCTCTTGCTATTCCAACAAGGAGAAATGCGACCTCAGTCATTTATAACCTTGTCTGTCCAGAAGACTGGAGAGGTCTCTGCTTGATTAAAGCCATCTGGACTCCTGATGTCAGTCTGCAAGTACTCCACATTGTACACTGGCTAGAGCTTTGCCTTCCAGTAGCTGAATACTTCTTCTCTGTAACTGTAGCTGAAATACTGCTTCAGAGCTGTCTTAGGTGGGGTAGGATCGGAAAGTGGGGAAAACAAATTCTTGGTGGTGCACAGTATTTGTCACTGTTTTCTCTTTGTGAAGTGGAGGAAAAAATGTCCCATGGTAGTACATAAAAGTCAGCCTGAGCTCCGCTGGGCAGAACAAAAGCTAGGATTTCATATAAAGAAAGGGAGATCTTGGCGTGTGTGATGGTTGAAGCTGACAAAGTTCTCTAGCATGAGAAGCAATCTATAAGTGCTTTTAAAATGGAACAGTTCTTGACGTTCCATTATCAATATTACAGAAGAAAACAAATGTAATGGCTGTAGTGGTAGACGTTTTTGAACCAGTGCTGTTGGATCTGTTTAGAAATATTGAGATCTCAGTGTGTAATACGTGCACTTTTGAGACATTCATTTGCTTTTGCCCAATAAAAATAAATCAAGTTGGTTACAATTTTATTCTGGAAATGTAATAGCAAAATGATCTTAGAACTATTCAGTGATCATTCAGCTCTTCAAATTTTATTTCTGTGCAATTCACATTCATCATATTTATCCACTCTGTCAATGTTAATATTCATTACAGTTGTTCTTCCTGTATGTTCTCAGAAGTGTGTTCTGTATGAAGCATTTCATTATTCCTGTATACCTGTGTGTCTTTGCCGAAGGCTGTTGTGAATGCAAAATTTCAAATTGTTTCATAGGAAGACTGGAAACGTTCATGGAAGAGTAGTTTATATCAAGCATAGAAGGTTTTCAAGCTGCAAATAACTTTCGAAGCTGCAAAAGAAGAAAAATGTCTCATATGTTAGTCTTTCTCATTTATACTCTCCCTTGATACCATTTGTAGCCATTTTTGGAGGTAGGATACGGTGCTAAACGGACCTTTGGTCTGAACCATTATGAACTTTCTTATATAGTTCTTAAAGTAATTAAACACATACTTGTGTTTCAGCTTGTTACTAGATTTGATTAAACATTAATGTGTTTTCGTGAACTGAGCCCTGCATGTATCACAAACACTTCTTAAAAGAAAAAAGATTGAATCATAAGGCTGACAAGACGAGGTTGAATCATATTGATATAATGAAGAGGTGTGCAGGTCAAATGCCACTGTGCAAAGCCACTTGTAAAGGCTAATGCCTTTTAAGACCAAATCTTTTACACATGGGAGGTAATTGGCTGTATATTTAAAAGCCAAACTCAGAGGAAGAAATTTCAAGCTATAAAACTTTTGTGCAAAATATGGGCCTATTTTTGTTCTTCTCCACCTTGTTCTGTGCATGAAAAAAAAACTGTGGGTTTTTTACCACTAGGCTTCTGTTCAACCACTCCCCATATCTGAGAGCAGGAGCTGGATGGAATTTGCTTTGACTTCCTTGTGTCATTCATTAACCACCACAAAGATTTCTGCAGAGGCAATCCTTCCCTTTGTCCTATGCGTACATTCGCTGTTGAAATCTGTTTCTAACTAATTTAAGACCAAATTGGCTTATTTGCAGAAAATAAAATTTTCCATCAAGTCCAGAATAGGTGCTTATCTTCCTGATTGCTGTTTCTGGAAACAAGTTTTGTTTTAGATACAAGTGAATACATTTGGAAGAATGAATCTAGTGTTAGGAAGTTGCAAGTAAAAGTTGGATTTAGTGAAATAAGGTTTAACTGATGTTTTGCTGGAAAATCTGGTGAGTCACCCACGTGTATTAATCACATTGAAAATTCTCTCCATTATCCAAAATTATTCAGTGTCTTCCTTCTCTAACTCCATTTAGTCTGCCGTAATCAAGGTTGAACTGTACCTGTAAGGAACTCTAAAAGCAATGGTATGGTAAGTATAAAAAGGCAAAATGTTCTTTGTCCTCATTAAAGATTGTGAGCAGAGTGTTAAATAATATTAATGGCTGGGATTGTCAGTACTTAACAGTACTTTCCTAGTACAAGTGATTTTATTGATCGATACAGTCTCAATGTAACAGGGCAGATTATTCCACTGATTTTATCGAAACCTTAACTAAGTTTGTTAGTGTACCACATATCTTTAAATAGATCTAGATGATGATGTAGATTAAGAAAAGCAGACCACCATCCATCTTTTTTTGATCGGTTAATAACTTAAATCCATCATTGCTGCAACCAGCTCTCTTAAGATTCTGTTGTGCATACATGTTTCTTTGGTGGTACAGATACATAGCTGGTTTTAGATGGCTGTGGATTTTAAAGAAGTGTGCTTGACACATGCAGGATTGCATATTTGTTAAGAGGAGATGGAAAGCAAAATAAAACAGGAAAGCAAAAACATTCTGTAGATAATTTAGAGGAGAGCCATTTATTAAGAGTGTTTTCAGAGGTGTTTCCTGCGGAAGTACTCCAAGCATTTTTCAGGCACACTTAGGAAAATTACCTGGTTTATGTTTTAAGAGTTACATTTTTTGCTTTTCAAGTGGTGCTACATTGTGGTTTATGATTCATGTTTTTTCCTTCATTTTCAATCATCTGATTTTGCCGTATAGAATTATGCTGCGTGAACTTTTCGCACATTTCACTTCTACATGTTAGAGCTGATCAAAATAAATTTTACTCAGTTAAAAGCAGAATTTACGTTAGAAGTCATAACAGGTTTAGAAACCGTGCCTAAGTGCTTGTTCTCTTTTCATTATCTGTATGTCATAATGTTGTTGTATCACATACTTTTGCCCAAGTTAAGGTGAACATCAAACTGTACTAATTGTGAGTTTATATACAGTGAGAAATGGCATTAAAGGCATTAAATTTTCTTTTTCCTTAATAAATATTTAATAGAACTGTATCAAGCCTGAGCTTCTTTGGGGGGAAAAAAATAGAAGTCAAACAATTTTGGTCGATTGAAGGAAGGAAGGAGGGAGCTGTAATTCCGGCAAAGAGTCTTTATTATCACCACCTGAAGTGTAGTAAAAGACTCAGTTTCCCCCATCTTTTTAATTAATCTACAGCATCTTGAACACATTTTCATTTCCTACTTTGTGTTGTTTTACATAAGCTAATTCTTATTTTTGGTATACAATTGACTATTGCTTTTTTTAATTGGACTTTCGAGGCAAGTTAAGTTTTAAGGGCTTTTTCTTCAAAATTAATCTCTAAAGTTACTTAATGAATTGCCAATTAAGGGAAAATACTTTTTTCTAGTGAAAGAGTATTTTAGTTTTGCAAATGTAGCATAGCACACTATGTTGTGTTATGGTTGTCCAGTAAATTAGCATATGATTTGGATCATTGCCTTTGTGCAATCTGATAGTATTCTTTTGCCTACACTTTTTGTGTGAATGAAGACCAATCATTAATAGTCTTTACATATTTATGAACTGCACATGCAAGGGAAAAAAGTTCATGAAGAAGTGAATAATTCTGTCTTTATAGCAGGATTTAAATTTCCACCTAAGACACAGGCCACATTTGGAGGTGAGAGGAAGGAAACAAAATATTGACTATATGCTGAATAACTGATTGCCATCCATTCTGTGCTTTGGATGAAGAACTGATTCTGGGAGGGAAAGTGTTACAGGATCATACTACATATGTAAGCAATATTAAATAAATCCTTACACATAAGGATACTGAATTGAAGTTTGATACACTAAACCTGACAATTCTTCACTTTTTTGATGGTTGGACTAGATGATCTGAAAGGTCCCTTCCAACCTAGGCAGTTCTGTGATTCTATGATTCTATGAAGTGTGCCATAATGACTTTAATGTTTTTATCTAACATTGTTTGTATCATTTAGCATAAACCATTCTGAAGGGAAAACAAAACAAAACACAAAAAAAACAACAAAAATTGTGGAACTGATCACATGGTTTTACTGGAAAGATACTGAATTAAGTAAGCAGTAATTCTCAAGCTTCTGCTTTAGAGATATTGGAAGGAAAGAGCACAGGAACAGAAAAATTCTTTGCAAGAAGGGCTGCTTAGGCAAGAAGTAAGAGCTAGTCTATCAGCAGGTAAAAGAGGTGAGCAGAGCAGGAGTTGACTTGTCTTCTTCAGATAGGTTGTGCAAAGGTGGTCAGTGAGCCTTCTCCTTTGGTCCTGCAGTAAATTGGACTCTCCTGCACTGGATATAATTCCCTTGTGTGTGTTCCTTTTTCTTGGCTTTTATACAATCTTGCATGTCTCCTTTCTGAAGGATATGTTGAAGGATTTCAGAGTGAACTAAGAGGAAAAGGTCCTGTGCTCATGGGTAGCCTAGGAGAGTAACAAACGCATGTTATCTTCTGCTAATGTTGTCCATCTCCACACGCATCGGCATTGCTTGCCTTTATTTTAATTTTCACCTGCTTATTGTCTCTGTAATCCAAATGTAGTACGGATTTAGTTAAGTGTAAAAACGCTCATTTTACTGAAACTGTTGATTGTAGAATGTCTTGATTGAGACAGACTTGAATTTAAGTGCAAGTACATTTATGAACAAATATGCATTACTGAATGATGTGCAAATTTATAATTCTGATATGGATTTTTCCTGTTGACTTTAAAAACATGGTCATTGACATAAGAAACTTTCATAGAGTTTCTTTCATTCTTATCATAAATATTATGAATTATATATAAGAAAATTTTTAAGAAGTATAGATACAAAAATTGAGTTTTGTGATGCAGTATCTTCTTTTTAATTTCTCATAACTATCATTGTCCATTGTGTTTATCTAATATACTTTTTCTTCTGTAGATGAAAAAAGTTTGCAGAAACAAAGTGTGAAGTACAAGTAGAACCTTTAATTTCATTAGGCACGTCGTAACTGGTGAAGATTAATGTATATATCTCTTGCTAATTCTTTTCAATTACTCAGTTCATATAAATTCCCAAACCTTGTTAATTATGCTGAAGTCAAGTGGTAATTTTTAACAGTATTTCCACAGCAAGGGAATTTTCCTGGTCTAACCTTGCCCTCCTGTAGAAACTCTCAGCAGATTAGGCATTCTGACTCTAGTCCATTCATTTTCAGCACAAGCCTAATTGCTGCCGACTGCCTGCCACAGGTACCCTGGTTATCGTACATTTAAGGGATGCAGGTTCTTCTGAGAACAAATAAGGAAAGATTAATTGTTTGTTTTGTTTCATCCCAAGAGAAATGTGGGAGCTTAATCAAGAAAAATAATTTCTTCTGTTGATTTGGCTTATTTGTGGAAAGGGATAATTGTATAGAGGCTTGTATAGAGGCAGGCACAGAGCTATGCATTTTGAAAGAAATTTTGCTGTTTGCCTGCTTGGGAGGCAAAGATACAGCAAAATGAATGTAACACAGCATTGGAATTGATGGGGATGGTTCACATTTCTCATAGTAAGTAATTTGGCTGCTGGGCTTTTATTTGAACCAATATTGCTAGGTGGTATTGTCATTTGTTTTGTCTGCTTCTTTGGATATCTAATCAAGGAGACAATAGTAGGGGGAAAAACGCTTTTCCAAATTGTCCTTAATTGCTAGAGCACGAAGTGAGCTAAACACTCTGGTATTTCCAATTAAAGAACTTGTTTCCAGCAAGCACCATTAAATCTATCTTTCCCAATCTGATAAATAAGCTATCAAAGAGTGGAACAGATTAATTGAGAGCAATTAGTTGAAAGCTCAGTATAACAGTCAGAGTAAACCAACGTTATCAATGAATGCAAATTTTACATAAAGCAATAAGAAGCACTGATGCAACAAAATAGAGTTGAGAGTAACCACTAAGCACAAAGGAAAATTTTATCTGTGGTACAAAAATTAGTCGTCTTTGTTTCTCCTCACAACAAAAGCACTAAAAGCTGTTTCTTTTTAAGACCTGTGTTACAGGAATGACAAATAGTATTTAGCACCTTTGCTATGTACATTTCTCCTTCAACGTGCTGCAGAAAATAAGACATGGGAAAATCACAGATCCTGCAATTCAGAGCCGATCACAAGGTTTACTCCAAGTGCATCTAAATGTCAAGAAAGCCCTGTTTATACTACAACATTTGTGTTTGTTACTGTCTAGTAGACATGGTAATCTCTAAGTGTGGTTTGCTTATGTTAATAACCAGTAACCCCTGTGTTTGATAGAGACTTAAGCCTAGCACGTTAGATTTTGATTCCTCTTTAATACAGGTGGGTGTCCCTAATGATACGTATCTAGACATTTTTGATGGGTGTTCCTTTCTTCCAGCTGTCTGTGCATGCCAAATGGTATTGACTCACATGGTGTAAGTATCATTCTGCACACGGGTCCTCTGGATATTTCCCTTAATGACAAAACGTAGGAGAACCACCTGGATGCTCCCCTTAAATGCCAGCCCTTTGCCTTTTGCGAATGAGTGTATCAGCATGAGGAGAACATCATCTTAGATATTGAAATAGATTTATAGGCTTTCAGTATTAGTATGTTCAAAGAAAATATTGCCTGTTGGTTCAGTTGTTGATATTTGTTGTGTATAAAAGACTTTGGAGTAATGTGCTCCATCAGGAAGGCAGGAGAGGATACACATAGCCTGTTACGCACTAAACAGACTAATTTCTAAGTTGGATTTTACAGAACTACCTTGGCTAGGCAAGTTGTATCACTGCTTTGTGTGTTGGCATCACTCACGTAAACTGACAGCACAAATATACCAGCTGCCATGGCTTTTAAAACTGCTCTCTTAGAACAGCAGTTTGTGTGGTGCATCACTGACCAGTGATGTGGCTAGAGTCTGCTTTTGTAGAATTACAGTTTTTAAATGGTTGGATGAAAATCTTATTTCTTATGCTGTTGTAACCCACTGGGTATGTCTATTCTAGGAAAATGAAAAGGTCATTGATAACTTTCCCAATAAAACGCTCTGAGAAAATGTCATTCCAGTTACGTGTATTTGACTGGGGGAGTTCATCCCCCATTTTCTGAGCACCTTATTTTTTTATTTCCAGAATATCATCATCAGTAGGGAAATACAGCATTCATAACTGTGATAGTATGGTGTCATATCAGCACATGAACTGATGATAACAGACATGCTGCAACAGATGCAGCACTTTGAACACAGGTCATTTATAGTATTTTTCTTTATGTCCTTGCTGGCAAGTCACTAGGAGATCACAGTTGTATTGTGAGTAACTGGTTTTCTGAGCAGCTCCCCTGTAATGTCGGCTTCTGTTCAGAATGTCTCCAAGAAATCACGAGGAAGTTAGACGAGCGGAACCTCTTCCAGTTTCTCCAGATGTCAGGGCATCCAGATCTCCAAGCGCGCTTTTCAGCATGGGGTCATGCTCTCACACCTGGTTCAGTGGGGAAGATTCCTAATGTAACGTTTCAAAAGCACTCATAAAGCCACAGAAGGTTACAGACGAGCAGAGACCATGCACAGGATTCACAATCTTGCAGCCATCAGCATTTAAGCAGCTGTCTCTACGTTGTCCCATCAGATGTTTCTCTGTGTATTTGGATTCAGTCAAGGTCAGGCAGTGATACATGCTAATGGTTTTGAACAGCAGCAATTGTATAACTTCAGGATTAGGAAGCTGTTGGCTTTTTTGTAGTGACGTTGTATTTCTATGCCATGAAATAGTGTTTCCCTGCTTTCCAGATGGATTTTTTTTTTAATAATTAATCAAATTCAGGCAAGTTTAATCATGTGACCTTAATTAGTTATCCAACTGGAATGATGAGGACATGTACTGCAAGAGTAAGTTACCATAGGATATTGAGGTCTTTTCGTAGTATTGGAAATAAAGGTTAGTGGAGCTTGTGATTAATTTGTTCTCTAATGATGCAGGAGGCTGTTGATAACTGTGGTCCAATGCAGATACTCAGGAACTGTGTTAGTAATATAAAAGTACAGACAGCATTTCAGTGAAGTGGTCTAGCGGCCAGGCTTGGCATATCTCAAAAAAAATTGAATGGGGGGGGGGGCGGGCAGGAAAAGAATCCCAATTGCTCTACTTTGGTCAATTATTTTTGCCCGATTTTACAAAGTGTTGATGCTAACCAAGGAAGTCAGAGTCTACCATCGGACCATTGATTAACACTGAGATACAGGACAGGTGGAGAAGCTGAGCTTGTTAATGTGTGGATGGAGACTTCTGAATTATTTTCCCTGTAGTGTATTTACCAGTTATAACTAGCATGTTATCATTTTTATATCTGTATGTTATCTTAACCACCATGTTACCATTTTTATATCTATAGCAGATTCTTTCAATTTCATATGTCACTACCCATCTTCCCACCTATTTTCCATTTTGTTTTTTTCCCTGAAATTTCATTTTGTCCCCTTCACTGGTTTGTTCAATCTATGTATCAGTCATAGTGTTGTGTTCTGATGATCATGTGTTGGAGGTCACCTCTGTGTCCAGTCAACAGAGAAGGTGTAAGGTCTTTTGTAGTTTTCAGTTCTACTATAACTCTTTTCCGAACCCTTATACTACATCCACATCCACTTTGATTTCAGGGTACCATGTCTCCAGACATACTTGCATTGATGGCATACTCTCTTTTATTTGCTTATCATGGAGTCTAGAGTCTGATTAAGCTCTCCATGCCACAGTATTACAGCATTGTTTTGTCCTTTCATTGAGGCACAACAAAATGTTACTTAAGATAACAATTTAACCTTAGCTTCAGATGCGATAGCTTACTTTTAGGGTAAACCAGAGCCTTTGGGGACAGAATAACTACTGAGAAGCAAGAGTGCAACACAGCCTTTTTGCGATTCTTCTTGCATGGGAAACTCATAGACCAAATATTTGTGCCAAAAATGAATAATAGAAGTAAAGAAGATTGCTATCTGAAAATGCCAGAATATCTGATTCATGAATTCATGATTCTCAGTTTCAACCTCATTTGTGGACTGTATTGGCCAAAATTAAGTAGTTTTCCAGTTGCTCAATAAGGATCATCAAGCAATTGCTAAGTGTGACGTCAAAAACATGAGATTTATAGAGAGCAGCTTGGCATTCTAGCATTATTTTAATGTTGTAATTTTAAACAGAAATCCAGATAGCTATCTTTTGTTAGGGGGCTAAATTGCAATCTTGATTCTCCTCTCTGGAGAAGTCATCCCTTTTTCAATAATAAGAATGTGGAGAGTTTTAGCCAAATCAGAACATTATCTGTGGAATTGTTATGCTGTGATAAATGCAGCCCCGCAACTGGTGCTACTTGTCTTCCATCAGCACAGAAGAAGTATTTGGTCAGCATTCGCTGACCAAGTTAGGATGGTCTCTTTTCACAAGTAATTGCATTGTTCCTCACCTTTATTGTGGACTCTCTTGCTAGTGAGTTTTGGGAGGGACAAGTGTCAAGGAACAGAACCATAATGAAGTACCTGCGATTAAGCAAGGATTACATTGCTCCGTTAATTCTGTAAAAACTTGTCAGTTTGGCACCCAAATAAATGCCTAGAGTGCGTAAAACATGGAGCAGAGTGACCTCTAGAAGAAAAATCAATGGCAATTCATATTTCATATGTCTATAATTGCTTGTGAGAGCATGGCAGCAGTTTGTTTATAGAATAGCTCGTTCTACCACGAATTGTTTCCTGACTTTTTCTTCTTTTCAGTGGTGATGCCTCTCATGGACTGTGAATCACAGCCAGACGCAGCAATAGACAAGTTTTATTGGTGGTGATTTTTTATTATTGTTTTCACATTACTGTCTTCAGAATTGCTGCACCGTGCTCTGTTTGAACCAGTGCACTAATCTGTAGTCACAAGTAAATCGTGTTCCAACTGTTTTCTTGGAATACTTCTGAAGCTTTTACCTTCTTTTTAGTAGGCAAGGCTTTATCCTCTGGCAAGTTATCCATTTGCTAGTGTTTTAACCATCAAACTGAATCCATTGTGTGGCCTTCGTTTTCAAGCAATTTGTCAGAGAGGCAAGGAATTCTCACAGTCTGCTAATTTAAAGACAGAATTTTGAAAATATCTTTTTCCCCCCTGCTTTGCTTTGCTTTGTTTTTCCATTTTTTTTAAGAAGCTGTTGTAAGATTTGTATCCCCACTGAGGACCGAGATGTCATAGGGATAGAGAAAATGCCGCTCACTTTATGGATTACTGTTAGGTCAACAAAACTTTGGCAGCATTGATTAACTTGACAGTGAGTACAGCAGTACATTTATCACTTATGGCTGTGCTGTAGAAAATCTAATAAGAGGCAAACAATTCCCTTTAGAGCAGTAACAGGTTCACTGTGGCTAACGGTGCATGCACTGGAAATTTCTGACTTTAAATTATACCCTTGCTGCTAGTTGGGTCATTGACTCAAAGCTACTGCACTTTCACTGCTATGTTCTGTATTATTAATTTGATCAAAATTGTTTTGGCTTCTATAAATGTGATTAAACCATGTATTGGAGTTCCTATAAACTCATAAGCATTTTGAAGAAGGCATGTAGAAGGAGCTTGATCCAAGCTTCATTATGTAGAAGGGGCAGCTGCCTGTTAGAACTACAAATGTTTGGGGTCTTACAAGGTTATATAAGAAAAATTTTGAACTCTTGCTTACAAATCTGCCTGTAACTCACAGATTTAAATACACCCAAAACCCAAATCTGTCTTTCATTTAATAAGTTTCAATGGCTGGTCAGAAGAACATTTTTCGTATGTTCAAATGTGTGATTTGTTAGTTATCGGTAATTACCTTAAAAATTCTATACAAGTTGATTTATAGATATGTTCTTCCAGTTGTCTTGTTTTTGTAAGAATTATGAGAATTGAACAATGAACAAGAGATGTTCTGTCTCTCCTGTGTATAGCTGCTGCCGCTTGACTGAAAGTTAGTGTTTGGTTCTAATCTGATCATGAATTTATTATTTTTTTTTTTGTCCGGTATTGCTTGGTTTCACTTTAATAAATCTTTTCTGGAAGTCTGTGACCAGTATATTGGGAAGTATCTTTGCATTGCAAATATAGAGAAAAAACATCTTGGGGCGGGGGGGGAAGGTGTTAAGTCTTGTACTTGGTATTTCTCTTAAATGGAAGCCCTGCATAAGAGATTCTTTTACAGAAATGTACCAAGCTTTTTTTTCAGTTCAAATAACCAAAAGTGAGTAAAGGCCACATACCTGAATAATTGTGTTTCTAGATACACGCAAGAAAGAACAGTGAAGAAAATGCAGTATTAAGTGCAGATCAGAACATACAGTGTGCAACTAAATTTGTGGATTTTATCTTTGTGATACAATCTGCAAAATTGCTGTTCACATGGGAGAGTAGGTTGGGTTTTTTTTAACATTAGGATATGTGGCTCACTAGAGTAGGGAGGCTTTGTGAGTAGCAACTGTTATTTCAAGTATTTTGTGTTATTTTAGGAAACTGTTTAAATTGGAGGTTTTGTTCTGCAATATCTGTAAAAATGATGTCGTTTTCTTTGTTGGGAGAGAAGTATTCTACTTGGATCAATTGTCAGGAGGCTTAATGTAATAAGGCAGTTTGTGGTCTGACTAAAAGAAACACTGTGCAAAAGAAATTCCCATAGCAGTTTGTTTTTAACAGAAAAACTGAGTTCACCTGAAACATAAATACATTGAAAACCAAGGCTTAATAAGGTAGAGCAGCTATAGAAGGAAACAGAGTAGGGTGCTCTCCAAAGTATGATTTACAGTGGCTACAATTTAACCAAATATCTGTGTTAATGATAATACAGCTCTTGCAACAGCCTAACAGCATATTCTTTGCAAGAAATGATCAAGCAAGCTGACCTAAGTACTCTTTGCATAGTGAGGGGAAAAATACAGTTAAAATAATGCTGTTTCATTCTCCTTTTTCTTTTAATTTGCAGTTGTGTGCAAAAGTTGTGTTTCTCACTCTCTTACTGCATTTTAGAGGCAGCAAGACACATTTCCACACTTTTTCCTGGGTTCATACAATAAAGGAGTTACCCTACTGCCTGCCTTACTGAAGAGAGACCTGATATTGATTAACTATCACACTGGCATCAGAACTACTCTTAGGATTCAATTTTTTTGTTGTTTTGCATATTTTATTGATCAAAAGTGGTAAATGAGCATCAAGCGTGCAAGAAGACGATGAATTGTTTACTTGCATAAAATAACCTTTCAATAAGGGAAGATGCATTGCTCACACTTTTGGTGCTGTTCTGCTGCCCGAAGCAGATGGCATTCAGCTGCTATTGATTTGCTCCTATAGTTACAGAGCAGCATGTAACAAGGCGTGCTTATTTCTCTGAGAGGTGAGGGTTTTTTGCCAGGGAGGTGGGAGTGAAAATGGAAGGACAGGGGGGTTTGGGGCTTGCTTTGGGGTGGGTTTTTTGGCAAGAAAAAACAGGGAAAACCTTGCAACTTCTGTTAGCAGCTCTATGCAAACAAAAAGCAGGGTTCGCATGCTTGCAGAGAAAGGGACTTACTTTGTCTAGTTCTAGCATTTCTGGTAACATTAATTCCCGTTGCAGATTGAGTCTCTGAGCAAGCAGGTATTTAAGATTGTAAAGATCTTCCAGAATTTAGCATCGCAGACTCTACACCACACTTCTTAGCTGCTATATTTTTTTATTTATACTTGTCTTTTCCCACTTTTGTAAAGACTGTCGACTCCTTAGAAAGACAAAATCATACTGCAAATGCTTCATTCTGCAAACAGTTCATTTCACTGATGAGTAAAGAATTTAATAATTTGCTGTTGGATCTCTCATGAAATGGGAGGGGGGAGCAGAGAGGGACAAAGATAGCTCTCTGTGAAAGTTTATTTGAAAGGGTATTTAATGCAGAATTTTGGCATGAACAAGATCTTTAATTGTTTGACAGATTTTAATGAAATGTAGGTATATGATAGAAGAGAGTTTCAGTAAAGAGAGCTTAGAAATCGTTTTAAGACAAACGTTTTAGATAATTTAAAGTTTTATTTCTGGAAGAGTAGTATGGTGGGTGGTATTGAGAAGCGGGGTGCAGCTGTCAATCGATCTGTTCTAACATAGAAGTAACCCTTCTGTCAAGATCTACAAGTGTGGTAGTATGAGAGTTAAGAGTTGTTTCAGTCCGAGGTAGAAATCTCTTATGAATGGTTTTTGGTGAGAACAAACCTTGGTGAGTTTTTCAGAAAACAGATGCTTTTGAATCAATGGCTAATGCTGTCAGCATAGCATTTACGGCATTGTTCTAAGTTGATTGGGTCTTGCTCTCCTATGGGGGCTAGGAAAATGTTTTAAACATAAGAATTATTACAAACAGAAGTTAATTTGATGGGACCTGGAAAAGTGCACATTTATAAGCAGGGTTTTCTGTGTTACAGTGGTTCTACAAGAAAGCCAGTTGCTGAAAGGGCTACCAACACTCTAAAGTAAAAAAGAAAACTCAAAAAAAAACCCCACCATATAAATCTAAATATATTTGGTCAGCTATGTTACCCCTTCTTTACCTCTGCAAAAATGACACAATGAGTTCATTAACCCTAGGTGCAGTGAATTCCCTGTGCTTTCTACATGCTCTTGTTCGGACTTTGGAGCGGGTACCTGCTGCTTAGTCTAATTAGTTTCAAAGGGAATGTCGAGTCATTTCTCAAGAGTTTACTCTGACCCCAAACCTCTGACAAGAAAATAGCAGGGAGACCAAATAAGAAGTTATTGTAGAGTTGAATAGTGTTTTTGTTACAGTATCTTGTGGAAACAATGCAGATGAGGAAACCATCCTTAGATGATTTCTAACTTTTTGATATCACATTTGCGTGAAATTGTCATTCTTGTGAAAAGCGAGACTTCCTCAGTCTTCATGAACCACCTGACTCTTTCCTTGTTCCCAGCAAAACATGTTAGAGCCGTGGGACGTTTCTTATGAAGCAAAAAGGAGTGAAAATGCTATTCAAGGCTATTCTTAATGTTTCAGTGTTTTTCTGGGCTTATTCAGTTCTCTTGAAACTGTGTTATTTGACCAAACCCACATTATCTGACCAAAAAATCTAACATTCGGTGCAACATCTGCACCTTAACAGAGTAGTCTGTGACATTATCCAGAGAGTGGGTTTTTTGGGGATCGAGAAAAAGCCGGTCATGCTGCAGAGATACCCCTCTGTTTCTCTGACTACTGAGGTATCATTCTGTTGCATGTGGCTCTGAAGAATGGAGTATAGCTTAGTGTTTTTTAACTGTGCCTTTTCTTCAGGCTTGCTCATAGCTTTCCTCCTTATAAAGGTCTATTTACAACCATAGTAAATATAGTAGATAGAAAATATGGCAGTGTAGGAAAAAACAGTAAGCATGTTCTGTGCAGAAATAGGGGACAGTTTTCTTCAAATTCTGCTTTGAATGAGGCATGGTAAAAGGAGAAAAAATATTTTTTATATATTTTAGTATGTCTAGAAATTAAACATGAAAATACAAACACTGCAGCCCTTCTGCAGCTAAAACTGTATTCTCTGTCAAACAGTTTTTTTAATGAAGTGTGAATTACTTTAATATATCTTGCAATCTGTCTACATAAAACTTCTAGTGAATTGATGAAACAGTCATTTCACTTTTATTTTACATTCAGAAATGTATTTTCTCTCAGATAATTTGTATTCAATACCAGTAAAACAAGGCAAGCAATATTTGGTTCCAAGTCATGTTCTAAGTTTTCTTAAAACATTTGTTGTGTTCCAGTAACTCTTTTCTGTTTTATTTTTGTTTTGTTGTAATATTATTTAGCTTTGCAAATCGTTAAGTAGTGTGCATATTGCTAAAATAAAACTTTTCAGAGTTGACAGCAAGCGAGGTGTGTTGGATTATCATCCCTGCATCACCCCTTCTTCTTCACTGCATGCAACAGGGATGCTGTCTGCCCAGCGGGTCAGCCTCCAGCTCGGCCCTCTGTCCCCAGCAGTCCTTCCACAAAGCAGAACAGAGCTCCCATGTCCCCTCAGCAAGTCTCCACCATCACTAATGCTGGGAGAGGAAGGAGGTAGAGCGGTTGTGGGTGCACAAAAGCTGACAAATTACCTTTTACTGTGGGGGTTTGCTGGTGAGGACTGGCAGGTGGGACCGGCCTCTTCCAACCACCTGAAAGGCACAAAGGCTGAGTGAAATGGAGGGAGGAGAGAGTGAGTTGGCCGTATCCCAGCCATACTCCATCTTCCTTCTCTGGAACAGCCATTTACTGCTGCAGGCTAGTACAGTTAACCCTGTAACTCACTTGGCATAGCATAAAATAATAGTTGGAGCAGATTAGACCAGAGGTTCTCCTGGGAGGACAGCCTGCCTCTGATAGTGCTTAAAACCAGGTACATGAGGGACAACAGAGACAACATGCTTTGGTAATTCATCCTTAATACACTCTCCATTTCCATGTGTTTTCAGTTCAATGAATTCCTCTTACATCAGTCTGTTCAGTGTGCAGCACCTGCAATGGTCTGTGGCCCGTGGTTTAGCTACTTGTTCCATGAAGTCCCTCCTTCTGTCTAAAGCCCCTCCTTTTTTATAAGAATAAGATATAATTTCTGATGATTTCTTGATTCCTTTTCTAATTGTTTCTAATAGTTTCCAATAAACTTTTGATTTGCTTTTTTTAATTGCTGCTGGATAGGGAGCTTATCTTTTGAGGGATATAATGTAGCCCCCAGCATCTTACTCCCCTCATTGCTAATGGTCAGTCTAAAGTCCATCATTGTTGGTTATTTTTTTTCCCATAGGCATCACTCCTAACCTGTGTTCTCCTAAACTCTCTGTGAGGACTTGTAACTACTTATTTATCTTTGCAAGGATCGTGGCTGCTAGGTTTGCCTTAAAGCCTTTGGTGGGGGTCTTTGTCAGAAGCCTTTTGGAAATGAAAGCAGGCTCTACCAACAGGGCCACATTTATCTGTGCTTGTTGATCCTTTCAGGGGCTGCAGTAAGTTTTGAAAAAGGGGCTCCCTTAACAGCAGCCCTATGATTCTTTTCCATCCAGATGTGTTTACACATGTGTCTACTAATTGTACTCCTTATTGAAGTTGTTACTAACTTCCCTGGTACAGGCATACTAGTTTATAAATCACAGTTCTTTCATACTACTCCTTTTTTTTTTTTTTAATTATGTTTGTCTTTTTTTAGTCCTCTGGTTCTAGAGTGGCCATAAACAATACGGTATACACCGATGCTAATTCAGAAAATTTATCAGTGAGTTCCCTTAGGCCTGTTGAAAGAATACTGTGTGATCCTGATGACTTCTTACTGTAACAAGCAAATGCTCTTCTGTGTATTTTAGTACCTC
Source organism: Rissa tridactyla (assembly GCF_028500815.1). Lineage (NCBI taxonomy): Eukaryota > Metazoa > Chordata > Aves > Charadriiformes > Laridae > Rissa > Rissa tridactyla. The sequence goes on from NC_071497.1 coordinate 21,026,485, forward strand.
AGTTCGACATACCTTGATGAGGATCAAAAAAAAAAAAAAAGGAAAACTAAAAGTTTTCAGAGGGTTCAGAGTTTAAATCTGGCAGTGATGAATGCTGGTGGCTTGATGATGACTGCTCCTGGCTTGGATGGGAGTACTCTTCGCTGGGCAAAAAATGGGCTGGCTGGCTGGGTCCAAAGAGTTGTGGCGAATGGAGCTAAGTCCAGTTGGCAGCTGGTCACAAGTCGTGTTCCCCAGGGCTCAGTGTTGGAGCCAGCTCTATTTAATGTCTTTATCAATGATCTGGATGAGGGGATTTCAGTAAGTTTGCAGACAACACCAAGTTGGGCAGGAGTGTTGATCTGCTTGATGGTAGGATGGTTCTACAGAGGGATCTGGACAGGCTGGATCGCTGAGCCAAGACCAATGGTAAGAGGTTCAACAAGGCTGAGTGCAGGGCCTTGCACTTGGGTGACACCAACCCCATGCAGCGCTACAGGATTGGGGATGAGTGGCTGGAAAGCTGCCCAGCAGAAAAGGACCTGGGGGTATTGGTTGAAGCATGAGCCAGCAGTGTGTCCAGGTGGCCAAGGAGGCCAACAGCATCCTGGCCTGTATCAAGAATAGTGTGGTGAGTAGGACTACGGAAGTGATTATCCCCCCATACTCGGCACTGATGAGGCCACACCTCAAATACTGTGTTCAGTTTTGGGCCTCTCACTACAAGAAAGACATTGAGGTGCTGAAGCATGTTCAGAAAAGAGCAACGAAGCTGGTGAGGGGTCTGGAGCACAAACCTTATGAGGAGCGGCTGAGGGAGCTGGGGTTGTTCAGCCTGGAGAAGAGGAGGCTGAGGGGAGACCTTATCGCTCTCCACAGCTACCTGAAAGGAGGGTGTAGAGAGGTGGGGTTCAGTCTGTTCTCCTAAGTATTAGGCGATAGGGCAAGAGGAAATGGCCTCAAGTTGCACCAGGGGGAATTTAGACTGGGTATTAGGAAAAATTTCTTCACCAAAGGGGTTGTTAAGCACTGGAACAGGCTGCCCAGGGAAATGATTGAGTCATCATCCCTGGAGGCATTTAAAAGATGTGTAGATGTGGTGCTAAGGGACGTGGTTTAGTGGTGGACTGGGCAGTGCTACGTTAATGGTTGGACTGGATGGTCTTAAGAGTCTTTTGCAACCGAAGTGATTCTATGACTCTAAGAAAGGGTTATGACGTACTAAGAAGACAGGAATGTGCACTAAATTTAGAGGAACAGTCTTAGGACCGAAGAAACATTTGCAAATTTGGAAAATCTAGAACTGACATTTTCAGTACCAGTTTTATTTGCCTTAGAGTGTGTATTTATGGTAGTCTTTAATTACCTGATCAGATACTGTTGGGTGGTTTTGCGTCTTTTTCCCATCTGACTTTCTCAGTGCACAAGAATCAGCATAGAAGGAGCGCAGCATCTGACTGTGCGAGAAACAAAAAAAACTACCGGTTTCCAAACTTGTCAGGTGTCGTAGTTTGCAACCTGAATGTTGGGGGTTTTTTTTAATTACAGCATATTGGTATTTAGTTCCTTTAAGCTTTCAGAAAACAGTCCTACAAGTTTAAACGTTTTCTGCTTTACCTGTTGTTGTATTGTGGATTGTAAATGCAGTTGCTTTTTTCTAAACTTTCTTCCCCTGTACTCTTGAGAAGACTTTTCCAAGCATAGCTAACTCATTTCTTTACCATCCCAGATGTGTATTTTCTGGATCTACTGATACGTATATTATTGTCTAAGGTATTCTTGCACCTGTTTGTTATCAGCAGCATTATTGACATGGTCTTAATTACTTGTTAATTGTCCATTGTCTTAGTGGTCCATTGACTTTTAAAAAACACTTCAGCCATTTTAAAATCAACATTTATTTTGGTGTCTTTCTTTGTCATTAATGGATCTGCTTACTCTTTGTACTACTTTTCCCTGTTGCTTATTTTTAAAAGCCTTTCTTGTTCCTAGTAACTTTTTTTTAATATCATTAACTCGTCCTGCCCTTCTGCTTCTTTTCCTTTTGCTCTGTTGATTTCTTCATTTCTCATCCAGCTTTGTCTTAACCTCCAGTCCTTTGAGCAGTGTCTCAGGAAATGATATTGACTGCTTCCTTTCATTTTTATTTTTCAAAGGAACTGTAGTCTGTTGCACTTTGTTTCTAATCTTTCAAGGGCTAGTCTCCTATTTTGCTGCAGAGAGATTCACTTTTGCTCCCACTACATTATGTTCCCAGTTTTCTGAAAAAACATTTCAATATTGTGTTTTTCACATCAAGTGGCTTATGTTTGTACACTCTAGCCTCAAGTCAATCCACTCGACACTTAGTAGTTAAATATTAGTTGGAACTGTAAATGTGTAATTAACTACCTTTCTAACTAAAGTACTCACTACCTTAAAACTTACTTCATAGTATTTTTAATCAAGATCAGTAACATTCTGTAAAGCTAGGTTAGGTTACGGCTTAAGTAAAAATGTTAATAGCTCGTAGACACTGTCATTAATTTCTGCATACACATTTTCAGTGATGATCCAGCAGTCATTTAACGTGTTGGGATTCCCTTCCGTCTAGTTCATTTTTCCTCTGCGTAGCTTGAGAATGCTGCGATAGATGGATTTGTCACTCAGGAGGTATCTGGTGAGTTTTAAGCTCACTGGAGGTATAACAAATGGTTGGTGCAGGAATTTTTCTGCTATTCTCCAGTCTTGAGCTTCAGAGGTGCAATTCCCCTCTGCACTTTTTTTTTTACTTTTGTGACTTTACATTAACTTTCAGATAGTGACCTGTGGATCTGTGTTGGAAGTATTTTGGCATGTAAAACCTACAGTCAAGGTCTTGTTCCCTTTCAAGCTCCACTGTGTAAATGGCACTCTTACTGTTGACTTCCCCTTGATATGTATATGTAGTCTGGGAGTGTTAGCTAGCTGGTACTTCATATGGAGCATCACTTCTGTGTCGTATGTGTGTTTGAATTCTTCTTGTATCTTTATACAGTTTTAAGCGTGTCTGATAACCTCCTCCTGTTCTTACAAAACTGCCCATCAGTGAATGTTTGTGGTAGTAATGAAAAGTGGAGAGTCCTTACTACGACAACTTCAGTGACAACTTATTTAGAAATAATTCTGGTCGATAACCTGTAACAACATCCTCCCTGAAGAAAGGAGTGAGTTTCTTCATAGTTCTTTACAATGGGTAATATAAAACATTATTGTATCTGCTATTACTTTAAAAAAAGGAAAGCTTTCTCTTACAAGTCTGGTTCCTTCGTCTACTTGGTTTTTAGTTAATGTGTTCTTTTGGTAACCTTTTTATCATTTCATGGGACTGTGTAAAGCAGTTCAGGAAAAGCAGGTTAATAGAAGAATATAGACTCTAAAGTGTTCTAAAAGATGTGGGTTTTGGTCCCAGTGGAGACTGACACTCCAGCCTACTTACTGTAGCTGGAATGTATTGATTTTCTTCTCCCCCATTTTAGCTGCACCACTGAATTAGGTATTGTGAAGCATCTTTCCCTGTGAAGAGAGGAAAAACTGTCATGAACTTTTTCACCCTAACAGTACAGCATTTCAAACTAAACCCGATTGAATGGAAAAGTCTGTAAGGACTCTTAAAAACCTTGTAACTCAGCTCCCCACTCTGATTTCTCCCCCTCCAACAGCTGTTCCAGCAACCTTGAGAAAGTATGATAGGTGATTGTAATAAATTAATTTTTAAATCTTTTTTTCATTAAAATGAACAACAATAATAATCTGTGGAAACGATGCCTTTCTGTGGCGTGATCTCCTAAGGTTAGCACAGTGGTCTTGTTCAGGTTTTCAGCAAGATGTTCAGTTACTGTTATAATTGGCTGATGAGTAGGTTTGGACCTAACTAGAATGCCAGTGTTCGATTTTGCAGTGTCCTCTGTGAAGATATGTCACCATTTACCCTGGCTTTAGTGACAATTTTCTAAAAAGGAAACTCGTGGGAAATCATTATGCTGTTTATATGTCTCCCTTGTTGGAGAGCATTATCCTGTGATATTTTAGCACTGTTTTCCACTGCATGATGGCATCTAGCTAAGGTTAAGGCAGAACAAGTCCCTTTGCAATTTTGTGACTATATTTTACTCGCTGAAGGAGAAAAGATAACCGACAATTAAGTATTTCAGATGTCACTGAAAGAACATGTGCAACTAATCAATGACATCCTTAGGGAACATGATTTTATGAAACTGATAAGGTAGAAAAATTGGGATTTTTGTGATTTGTGTTACATAATAATAATTGCACCCTTTCGATGAAAAAGACATTTCTGCTGATGTAAACATCAGGCTTTCCCTTGTGGGTTGGTTTTTTTTTCCTGAAGCACAGAGTAGTTCATTAAAGTGTGACAGTAACAGATAAACACCCTTTACGATTTTCTAAGAAAATATGGCGCTTATACTCTTTAGTACAGCTGAAATCAATGAGTTTGAAAAATACATTTCTGGAGTCACTTCCCAAATCACTTGCCAGAGGTTGTGTTAGGTGTTTTAGTTTTGGGGTTTTTATTTATTTTAGGAAGGAAATACACATGCTGGTTTGTTTTTTTTTTTTTTCTTAAATTAGTCTGCTTAGCACTCTGGGGCCCATATTTGAAACTCATTGCTGTGATCATGGCAGAATCAGATGTATTAGAAATTGACTTTACTAACAAACTAATTGTGAGTTTTTATTTCTTTGAAAATATGTATCTTTAAGTTTCTGATTGCAGTGTAAACACAGTAGTAGTCCTGTTTACAAGCCAGTGTCATATATTCACTTGAACAAAGGCTACGGTTGAGCATGTTACATCACAGATTATAGATAGTGGTTTAGAAACTTTACCTGCTCGTTCATTTTCTGCTCAGCTATTATTTAAAGATCATCAAGTTTGTAAAATATGTATTTCTTACAAGATTTCAGTCAGAAGTCAAAAATCTTTGTTTTAGGGGTTGTTCCAGGTAAATTAAGCCAATTATGATAAAATTTATTTCTGATCTAAGAGTATGTTTTTTAACAACTTAAATAGGAATTTGAGAATGCTTACATTTTTCCCTGGACCACCAGCAGAGGTAGGAAATGCAGCTATACAGACATACCTAATCCAGTGTGGCTGGCTTTTTTTGTTGTTGTTCCCAGGTTTTTCTCTCTTTTTCTGTGGTTTCTACCATGTATATTAAATGTCTGGATTATGTGCTGGCCCTTTTTTGTATTGAAGCCAATGAAGTCAAGGCAGCAGATAATTTGCACCCTTATTAGTATAATTAACTTGTACCTTCATTTATTCTTTAATTCCTTGAGATGTATGTCACATCACATCAGCTGAAAAATCCTTCTTTGTTCAATGCAGTCATTCCTCCCTTCATAAAATTCTGGAAATGACAAAATTCCCAGTCAACAGAGGCGGCATCCAAAATAACAGTGCAGTGCAAAATTGCCTTTGCTTCTCTGCAAATGCTACGTTTTCAAGTTTATTGATCACCAAAGCAGAGTTACTGACAGTTGACAAACTATATGGATTAACACACTGAAACAGATGCTACTTGCTTCCATCTTTTTGTGATACATATTTGGCCAGGGCAGGGTTAGCAGGGCTTGGGTTGACTTGATGTGTGTCATGAACAAAAACTAAAAGAAACAGGATGAGATACTAATCTGGAGCGCGTGGAAGCAGAAACAAATAGGTTTGCAAGAGCTGTCGGGATTTTTCCTTTCATACACTGATGTATCCTTCTTTTCTTCTGTGACAATCGCTGTTCTGTTCAGCAGCCTCAGCAGGCAGCTCAACTTTTGGAAGAAGCCGTCAGGAGGTGCAAGCATGAGGTTGCACGTAAGCATTGGATGCCCTTAAACATCTTTATACAACTTTTTGCAGTTCTTCATTGCATATAATTAGTAAGATGGTTTTATTTGAGCAAATCATGCGCATTGTTATGCAGTTCACACGCCCTCTGAATATGCATCCACCTCCACCCCTCCTTCTGTGCATAACCTGAATGCAGAATAGGATAAATTTTGCAGCGGCAGAGTGCTGGTTTTGCAGTATGCAGATGAAGTGGCATTTTTTAATGCAGCATCTTCATATAGAGGTGAACTGAAAGGCTTAACACTTGCCAACGTTTCAGACCTCCTTGCTTGTTACAGCCGTTGAAATCTAGAACAGAAAAGTTCAAAAGCTGCATTTTGCCCTGTTCTTTTCTTCTAACTCATTAGTGACGGCGACAGCTGTTGAAGAAATGTAAACTCTGGATTGAGAGCCTACATTTGCAAATGTAACATAAAAAAAGAAACAGTTCTCAAATATCTTTGTTTTTAAATGTGTTTCTCTCTTGAAGCCTGTGCACATCTTCTGTAATTTTAACACTAGCTGGGTTTTCATTACACAAATAACCAAACCATTTGCTATAAAACCTGCTATAAAATCCAGATGACCTCTGGATGTCTCTTCCAACCTAATTTTTTTTGCTATCCTTTTATCCTCTACATACCATTGTGTCTCCCTAGTGATATTGTAATGTAAAAGAACACACACACAGGAACAGGTTACCTCCTGAATGTAAACAGAGTAATGCTTCTTCCCATCACCAGTCTTGTTTCTTCTCTGGGCTTTGTTTCTCCTATCATAGAGTGTGAAAATGAACAGGATGAACGTGGATAGCTTTACTTGTGCAAGTCGTTTTATTTCTAAATCTAGTGAAGTTTCTTCCATGCATACGTTCACTCCGGATCCAGACCTTTACGAAGGAAAACTCTTTAGGCAAGAGCTTGTGGCGTTCATTTGCATGTGAAGTTCGTGTGTTGTAAGATTGTATGGCAGTACGAACAGTAAATAAATAGGTGCTTAATCTTTTGGGTGAGACATTGGTTGAATTTATGGACTGTTTTGTTTGACTTGTGAAAATTAAAAATTGAGAATGATTTTTGGTCTGCTTCTATGAAATTGTCAGGGATCTGTTGTTTCCTTTGAAAGCCATTCTTTCATGATGAGCTTGCACCTAAGCATCTCATTTATCTGCTACATATTTTTAATTAATCTACTGAAAATTGATCATCATCTCATCAATGGAAAAATGAAGGAGAATGGAATCTGGCCATTATGTCATTGCTGTGGAGGAATGTGGCAGGTCCAGCCAGCAGCTCTTTGGTCAGAGCTTTGTCCTGAGACTCACAGCGCAGATACAAGGTGTATGTTGCAAGCTGATCTGTCAAGCCAAGCAAAGAGTTTCTCTTGTTAGCATTTACCATGGCATGCATTAATAAAATTGCACAAAGTGGAGACTTTCTTTTTCCATTGATGGGTCGGTCAGGAGTCTTCTGTGAGGTGGACGTGAAAGCACTGAGGTGTAGCTGCTTTATTTTATGTCTTAAATAATCAGAATTTTATTCGCAAATGAGTGTGACAATAACTTAGTTCCAGAATCAGACGTCTTTGCTTGAGAGGCATCTAGCTTGGCACCAGTGATGGCATGTGAAAAAGAATGTAATAGCATAAGTTGAATGTATTTATATGTGATTCATTAAGAGTTGTGGTTTTGCCATTGAAATGAAGCCCTCCAAAATAGCTGTAAAAAAAACAGAGAAGAATTGAAAAGTGTTGCAAGTGGGAAGTGTTTTGGTAGCTTGAATAAAAGTGTGTGATATCTAAAATATTAAAAAAACTTGGGTTTCTATTGTGCCTCTTTTTTTTTTTTTTTTTTTTTTTTTTTTTACAGACAGTCATTTTAGAAAATGAAGAGCTCCCTAAAATATTTCTTGATTTCCTGAACGTTCGCCATGTACCTACCTTGCCAAAAGCAGAAAGCTGTGGGTAAGCTCTCATTTACTGAAAAATACATGGAGGCCAAAAGGCCCACAGCCACTCACTGCTGATCCAGTTCCATTGACTTAAAATGGTCTTGCTGCCAACTCTAACACTGTAAAATAAATGGGCATTAGGTTCATGTTAAGTACGTTTATATATCCCCAAAAGGTGGTAAAATAAATCCAGCCTGTTCAAAGACAGAAGTGAGGTTTAATGTAATATTCTTGGAAAGCAAAAGAGAGTTTAGATGAGAAAAATATGATTTTCTCATAGATCTTGAAGTATCTACTGAAATTAATTTTGTAGAATATTCATAAACACTCACTGAAGTTGCATAGAAGAAAGCCTTTGCGTGTGTTTTATGGTCCTGGTATCTGGACAAAATAGAATTTCATTCTGCGATCATCTCAAGATCTCCCTCTGTGTATTTGAAAAGGGGGACTTTCACCTTTCTGATGACATCTACCCCAGTAGCCCCATTGCCCTTTCTCTGGGAAGGGCTCTTGATCAGGGTGGGAGAACAGAATCTTAGTATGATTATGATGAGTGTAATGACTACAGAAATACCGAACAGTGTGACTGGAAGCTCTGCTACCATCTGCAGCTGTAATGTTTGTAGAGAGAATAATTTATTTTGCTGTGCCAGCTGATGTAGTTGGAAAGTCTAGCCAGAACTTGCTCCCCAGGAAGCTATGTGTCCCTTTTCCACTTTGGGGGAGGCTGTGTGCATCTGCACTGGAGAGAAGGCAAGTTGAAAAAAACGGAAATAATGTTGATGCCCCCTTACACTCAGAGGTGTCTATGGCCCAGGGCAGTCTCCAGAATCATTCAGAAGCTAACAGACTTGGATTTTGCACTTGTAGCTAATAACATCAGCCAGCACCCTCAATGGGACTGTACCCCATCACTTCATAGATAGATAGATACACTTGTGAATCTGTTAAGAGTAAAATGGATGCTGTCATTTCCAAGTAGTGGTGGTTGTAAAATGATACGATCTCCCACATTCATTCCATCACACTGCATTGTGCAGCTACTGATCAGAAAAATGTTGCTCTCTGAAGTGTTAAAGGATTTGGGTGTTTTTTTACTGTATAGTTAGTTTTGTTGTAACTGAAGTTTCCTCTCGCTTTACTTGCAGCTCTTTTGATGAAACAGAATCCGAAGAATCAAGGTGAGCTTGATTCCTACTCTTTCTAGGACACCAGATTAATAAACTACTTGAAATTACTGGAGTTTATTGTATTTGTTCCTTGCAGTTGGCAAAATAATTAGATTAAAATTAATGTGTTTGTTAAATATTATGGCTAGTTTCATCAGCTGTGCTAGATCCATCCATTTGTAGTATGAATTGAGCATCCTTATGCTTGTATTGAAAAATTCCTTACAAAACCCTAATAGAATACTGCTAGCTCTGAAGTAGTTCTGGGAATGTTTTTTACCCATTTAAGTGTGTTTTTCGTAGCAAGAAGTAGCAGAAGAAATTACAGAGGTTTGGCTTCTCCCCTATGCATTTGATAGAGCTTTGTATATATCTGGTTGCACTACTTGGCACGTATATGTACAGAGCAGAGCAGAGAGGGCTGGTGCTGGCTGGGGGAAGATGTCTGTACCGTGACCAGGGTGGGACACAGGCCTGTGGGGGACTTCCGAGGACTTCCTCTCCGTTGGTGAGGTGTACAGCAACCGCTTTGGGGGCTGGAAGAAGAACATGGTGAAATTCTGAGTCTGTCTGGTGGCCTGACGAGCCTGTAGACCGTAGAGCCTGGTTGTAGGTGACCTTGTAGCCTGAATTACACCGAGGACCAGGGAGCAGAGCGGGATCAGGAGGTCTCAAAGCCAGCTGCGAGCCGCCCCTCCTGGATGCAGCCCCTTCACCTCCAACTGCATGTTGATGTTCTCACTGCGCGGCTGAGAAGCAGAGAGCTTTGCTCCCAGGGGATGGAGCCTGCCCTTTTTGGGCAGCCCTGGTGTGCAGAAACGCACCGGCATGGCTCCTGCGCGGTTCCACCACCTCACTTTATCAAAGCTAGTTTGTAGAATATTCTGTTTGCTGTCCCTTGATACTGACATCCCTGTTCTTGACCTTTCCAGCAAACTGTCCCACCAGCCCGTGCTGCTGTTCCTAAGGGATCCATATGTCTTGCCTAAAGCCAACGGTAATCAAACCTGTCATCTGTTAACAGCGCTTTACTGATCTGACCCTCCACCGCATAAAACACATTATTATTAATACCGGCCTAGTCAAATGACACTGGTCCAAAATCTAATAACCTGCCAATAAAACGATAGTTCTCGTGTAAGAAACCATTAAAACACTAAGTGGGGTGGGTGATTTATAAAAGGGTGGAATTTTCTCCCTCAGTTGTTCTTTCAGACAAACCTACTGAGAATTCAAATCAAAAGACGAAGAACATTGCTTTTCTTTTCTTGTTGTTGACCCTTTGGGCTGTTTTGCCTGAAGGATTTGAACTTAGTGGCCCAGTCCTTTTTAAGTGCTTTTTCCCTAAACACCACTCGATCTACTGTGAGCATGTTTGTATTTCCATTTGGATTATTACTATTTCTTATCGTTTGTAACCTCTAGAGCTCTTTAGGGGAAAAGAAAAGAAGAATGTATACCTTAGGTATAATTGATGTGTTTCACAGGACATTTATGTTAGCCTTCATCTCTTAATACGCAGTTCAAAAGAGTGTTTGAAAGAGCTTGCTATAAACCCTTTTTCTTTTTTTTTTTTTTTTTTTACAAAAAGTTCTCTGCGCTATTAATTCAGAGAACTTATCCTCTCTTTTAAATTAAATGTGTGCAGGAAAAAAATACCATTTTTAGTAGTCTGTTCCTCCTGCTTTTGTCATTTTACTTGTTTGAATTGTTATGTCTACTACATTTTGGATTAAAAATGTAGTACACTTCCAAGGGCGAATTTTTCTCCCAGAGCTGCAAATTGGGATTCTTTTTTTTTAATGTAGCATTTTGTTTGAAATCAAGTGTCAGGTTCTTGAGCTGCCTTGAAAATCATGAAATTTTTAAGAGTAAATTTAGGAAAGAACACTTGTTTGCTTGTAGTTTCTTAGCCAACGAAGAGTACTTCCTTGAGCTTTTCTCAAGATGTATATAAATACCTGAAGGGTGGGTGTAAAGAAGACAAAGCCAGGCTCTTTTGAGTGGTGCCCAGTGGCAGGACAAGAACATCAGGAAACATTCTGTCACTGTTAGGGTGACTGAACACTGGTACAGGTTTCCCAGTATGGTGGTGGAGTCCCCATCCTTGGAGATTCTCAGACGCCACCTGGACATGGTCCTGCGCAACTGGCTCTAGGTGTCTGTGCTTGAGCAGGGGCTTGGACCAGATGATAGCCAGGCATCTCTTCCAGCTGCAGCCATTCTGTGATTCTCTCGTTTTTTCAACCTGTTTTTCAAAACCATAGGGACTGAGATCATGTATTTGGAGAGTTAAATAGTGTCTCTTGCAGGCAGTGGCCACTCTGGCTAGTGGTGCAGACCAACAGTACTGACCCTATGGAGTCCTAATGAAGTTAAAAGTTGTAGTTGAAACAGAGTGCAGAGGTCCTGTGTGACCGAGGTCCGCATTGGAAAACACCTTACAGGGTCGTTTAGTTTTTACTTCAACTTTGCACTAGTCTGGTCACATGAACGGAATGCCCATCTGAGGCTGGAGGGCAAATCACAAAATTGATGAACCGAAGCACATTAAGGGCAGATGGTCACTTCACAAGGTCACTCCTGACCCAACAGTAATGCAGAGGCGCCCACAGACTTGCCTCTGTCTAAAAGTTGGTCCAGATGCTGCTTATACTAATATTTAGAGCAAGCCACATCGCATGTCTTAATCTTACTGTTTAACGCTCCTCTTAATTGCAAACTTGGATTCCTCAAGAGCGTTTAATTCCATACCATTCCTGAGAGAGAAAATGGATTTCATATACAGTTATCCTGAAAAATGAAGACAGTACTTAATGTTTCCAGCCCACATGCAAGGTTTTGCTGTGAGACTTCTATTCGAGATTTTGCAGTTCTGTGATGATATTTATCATCCTTCCCTAACGCGTACTCCAAGTAAAGCTAAACTTCCTTTTCTTGAAATCATCAGGAGCTTTATAATGAATTTTGCAACTACTCTTTTAAGTAGCGCTTTACTTGGATTAAGATAAAAGCCTCTTCTAATGCATGACACGTTTAAATATTAAGTAGGCCTCATTAATGACATCTGAAACAAAGGACTTTTCAGGCTTTTGCCAAGGCATTTTTTTGGGCTTAACACACAATATTTAGAATTTCACATGGCAGGTGAAAATTCTTTGTATTTGAAGACCCTAAAATATCAGATTAATTTGGTAGTTAGCTTAATGAATTAAAACACAAACTAGAATGTGAGCTGTAGTTTAAAAAAGGAGTAAGAAAACCAAGTCGTAAGTCTAGAGGCTCTACTCATTGACACAAGTCTAGTTAGAAAGAAACAAAGTTTTACGCATCTACCACTGCCTTTAATTCTTTTTCACTTTTAATTTGCAGCACAGAGAAAATATAGATGAACTTCCTAAAACTTTCTCTCTCAGATCAGTTCTTACTTTGATAGAGTCCGATTCCTTTGTAAAAAGCAGCCAAGGTTGTTCAAACTATGACCAAAAGTAAGTGTCCATTACCAAATAACTGTTCACTGTATGTACTCTTCGATGTAGGTGAACAGTGACGGTTGCTTGGATCAGAAGTGAAGTTAGTTGTTCCTCGATATAGGAATGCCTGTGTTAACATCTCCCCATAAAACAGGAAATTGTGTATTTGTGGGGTTTTAATTAAATAAATAGTTGTTTCTGGAATGTGACACTCAAAGAACAATTTTTTTTTCCCCCTCATTGCATTGTCTTTGTAAAATACAGTCTTGCCATTATGGTAATGACTGGACTTCAAGCATTGTTGAGTTGCAAGACAACTTTCCAAAAATAAGATTCCAAGTTACCGACCTCATGGATTGTTAGACCCACTTTTTTGTGATGTATCTAACACAGTCTGAGCGCGTGAGGACATTGCTTTTTGCGTAAGGTGGCCACTTCTTTGTGAGGGTGCGGGAAATAAGAAATTATGTACTATTTTGAAGAAAAAGGAAGGAAGAATCTAAAATGCTGCAAATTGAAAACGATACCTCAACAGCTAAAAAATGGAATCTCAGATTTACTGCCACTTGTTTGAAAATGTTCTGATGATTCTTTTAACCATCTAAGTATCACAGATCTGCAGGACTGTGCTTCAGTCTTTATTTATATATCTATATTTATATCTTTAATTTAATATGCTTGATTTTTTTAAGGAACAAAGCCTCACAGTAGATCTGATGCTGTACAGTTGTGTCATTTTTTTAATCAATACATATTTTCCTATATATTCTGTATGTTATAGAAGAACCAGTAAAAACTGGTTCTGGTAAATGCTGCTGGAACTGCAGCATTTAATTTAGAAGGAACGCATCAGATTGCCCTTACAAGTTTATTTTTAATAACATTAATGACAACAGCATAGGGTTATTCTACCAGGGTGATTTGGGATAGCTGAGCCTGCAGGACTTGAGGAATCATTACTGGATTCAAAATATTAACAAGTAATTTATAATGGTGATTTACTATGAGAAGTTGGGGAGAGTTATGCATCTGTTGTTTGTGGTGGAGGTTGCAGTTCATTAAAACATCCTAGAATACCTCTGTTTGTCACATCTTTAATACACTGGAATCACCTTATGAGATAACACCTTTAAACTAATAAGGATTTTTTTCGTACCAAGTCCAAATCTACTTTTTGCTCAGTATTTTTACCTCCAAAATGATTGTAGCAAAAGAATTAGGGGCAAAACCTAATTCCCAACCACATTAGGGGATCTAATTTATCAAGTACGTAATGATTTCTATAGAAGTTGCATTTCCCCTTTTTGAATATCCTGTAGGCTGACAGGTGAAGGAAAGGTTGGTCAGCGTGGAAAGTTCTGTATTAGAAATAGCCTTTTCTAGGCAAACCCGTTTCCTGGGGTACTAGCAATTTTAAGATCATACGATGTGATCAGAAATTCTTACTCTTAATGCCCAGTGATTTAAGTAAACCCTTCATTAAAAACACAGGAGTCGGTGCATTTGAAAAATGTTTTCACTTCAGTAAGGTACATCCTGCCATTCCTCTGTGTGGATCTGTTACTGTGTTTTATCAGGTAATTCTTTTGTGCTAAATTTAACATGAAAATTAAGTGCCAGATTGCTCTAGGTCTGTGGTAAGAACATAGTGGTTTGGTTTTTTTTTTTCCTTCAGATATTATGGGATGACTTTTTGTAACACATGACGTTTTACATTTAGACAGCTTGAAATCTTCCCGCCTCAAATAATCATCTCTGATTGTATAGGCATCCTCAAGTCCTCTCAGTCTAAACACTGCTGTAAACCACAATGGAAAAACAGCTTTGAAGTATTCCCAGTAGCAATCTTGGAATTCCTTCAAGTATATTGAGATTTTGTTAGAAATTGAATTGCCAGTGTAATCCATCTTCCTTGTGAGAAAAGATTCAGATAAAGAGCTGGAGCCTAGCAGCATTAAGTATTAGAACATCCCTTTAAATCAATAAGCTACAAATCTGGCAGCGCATTCATGCAATGCCCAGTGCTACACTAAAGTGGCTTTAGTGCTGAAACAGCATTACTAATAGCACATCCCCAACACGGATAAGCAGTTGAGTGATGCAGTAACCCAAATTACACGGGGCCTTACCTAGTTAAGTTTCACAAAAACATTTATATTGTACTGACGTAGATAAGAAGGCAAGTTTTTTTCCTTTTTTTTTTTTCCTCTTTTTTTTTTTTTTCAGATGACTTTCCAAATGTGGTTATAGAAGGCATTCTACATGGAATATTTTATCCTCATTTACTGCCCAGGTAGAAGTGACGCGTGCCTAGAAGAAGCTGAATCAAGTCTCCGAGTCATGTTTAGTGGAATTAACAGGAATAAAACTCTGTGATGTGAAAAATCATGCTCAGAAGCAAGAGGCACAACCTCACTTTAAGTTCAAGCATTTTATCTTTTTAAATAAAATTAATGTCACTACAATTGCTGCTTTTAAAAAAAAAGATATGGAAACAGTATTGAAGTTATTTATACCTTCTATATATTGACATGCTCTAACTATTTAACACTAAAAGCTGAAAGTCATACACTGAATTACACTAACCTTTGAATAGAACTGAAAGCTTTACTAATTATTTCTATGATTTCTATCATAAATTACACTAAACCTTGTTGCACCAGGATTTTTCCGAGCACATTACCCATTGCTGGCAGTGGATGGATCAAAAGTGCTGGCACTGAAGAGAGTATGTGAGAAATTGCCAAAAAAAAAAAATAAATTAAAGCAAGAAGAAATTGAAAGGGACTTAAAAGAATTTTATTCATTTTTCTTAAATTATTTTGAATCTGCTTCTTAATATCAGGTTGGAAAAGAACCAGTGCAGGTGTATGGAGAGTTTCTACTGTAAAACATGCTTCCATATTCTGAAATACATAGTGCTCTCAGGAAATTTTCTAGATGTCAGTTGAAATGATTTTATCTACCAGGGGATTTTACATGGCATTTATGCGTCTCCATTCAGTTATGACACCTAATCTGTTTGCGTGTTTACTCTTCACCTCAACTTGCAGACTGTATTCCATATCTTAACATTTTATTACTCACAGAGCATACAACTCTGTGGTAATCTAAAGCAAGAATATGATTAAGTAGTAAAATGATAAAACTAAAACTGATATATATACGCGCTAGTATGTATTTGTTCAGGTTTAACTGGAAATTTGTATGTGTTACTGGACATTACAAAATAAATTACTAGAACTTGAATGTACCACTTCAGTGTCTTTGTTGTGCATTTGTATTCAAACAAGACATTTCTCTGAGCTTGTGCCATCAGAGATGGGTCTCGCAGGTATCTCCACATGAAGCATGAGAAAATACCTGGGTGTCTGCTCATTTAAGACCCTCAGCACCATGCTATCTGCACATGCTAGGCTTTTCCTTCGCGGGATGGAGAAATTCAGTGTAATTGAACAGCCAGTGAGTCACTGGAGTCATCAGAGGAAGGGCCGGTTGCACAAAAGCCATGATAGCAAAGATAGACATGACCAGAAGCCTGATCCTGGAGACGCAGGCGTTTCCTCCTGATGACTACAAAACCTGTTTTAAAGCTGCTTGGGGACGGTGAAAAGCTGTGACTGGCAGAAAAGGTAGGCCTGTGGCTGCAGCATCTGTTCAGGCAGCAGAACTCTGTGCTGTCTGTGGTACCAACCTCCAGGAAAATTTTCGGCTACTAGCGGAAAGCTACTTGGGCGAGGGAGTCTAAGGCATTCTTGCTGTTACTGTCTAACGCTGCTTCCCAGTGAATTTTACTTCAAATGGTTAACAGAAAGAAACATGAACAGGGGTAAAACAGAAGTCTGATTGCCTAGTACTGGGCAAATTTAGAGGCTCTTGACAAGTTCTTCTCTAGCTCTGTTTTAAAGAGGGCGATAATCCTTTCATGAGTCTTTGACAAAAAGTGTCAGTATTTACCTTCTGGAGAAGCCCCAGGACTGTGGGTGGTGAACCAGCAGAAGCCCACCCTGTAACTACACCTGAGGCAAATCCCTGCCCACAGCGTTCTCCTGTTTCCTTGCACAGGGGTGCCAGTCGGTTCCTACAAGCTCTGTGCTGTAGTACCCACTCCTCCCCTGCACCACTCAACGTCTGGGCACCTCACGTGGGCTCCAGGACACCCTCAGGACACCTACAAAGATAAGCCGTGTGCCGCCTGCAGTGCAGGTGGATGAATCCTTCATCAGATCTTGGCATTGGCTCTTCTATCTTGAGTTCAAAAACACTGGAAACTCAGGAGAAAAAGTCCCCATCTCTATCCTGTGGGGTACTATGTAACTCACTAAGGAGCCTAACAAACGCAGCTGCCTCTAAGAGGTACATTATGCTGACCTTGTTCAAAAGCTACCAGTTAAGATGGATTAAAAGTTATTTAAGAAGCATTACAAAAATAACAAATGTACAGTCGCATCTCTGACATACAGCAAAACTGCAAGAAAAAGCATGGAGCTTTATCATAAATAACATTAGCTAGCTGTTATAAAATCCACTGTGCTGTAAAACAAGGACCCCTCTACTTTAATCAGTTACTAACTGATGATCTTACTTAATGAGAGACAGAGCTGCTCTTTCTTGGTTACAGCATTGTATCTGAATACTGTGGTTTTTTGAAAGACAGCGGGGACTTTATCTTGCACATTAAGATCAGAGAAATTTAGCCTCCCTGCTCTAACCTTACAACCTCATTTCCTGGAAAGGAGCACCCCCTGCATATTTGGCAGAATCAGCAGAGGTAAGAAGAAAAGGCCTTTGGTGGGGAGAATAGAAAAAGCTCTTCATTAAGTATTCATTTGAAATCAAAGTTTATTTATTCAAAACAATTCTCTATTTTACTTTTTTTTCATTTTTAAAAATGCTGATACTGTTACAGAAAATAATATTTTCAGTTGAAAGGAAGAAACAAATACTGCAAAAACTTCCAAAGATAATAAAATGACTGTATTTCAAACCTTGAAAAAATAGAAGTACTTCTAAAATTTTTCATGAAAGACTTTTTCTGCAAGATCTAGGATTTAGTGGGATATGTCTTGAATTTCAAGGAGTGACAGCTCCACCAAGTTGTTATAGAAATGGTTGTATCTTTTATGTATTTAGCAAATTGTAGGTATTGTCTAAATATAGCCTTGTATGTTTTGAGGAGAAAACTCAATGGATAGTTAAGATCAGTCAAAAAGAGGCCTTAAAAGAAAGTGATTAAGTTTTACTTTCCATTCTGACTGTTGGTCTTACCAGTCACCTACTTCAACCACAAATGGTTCTTTTACAGTTATTTTGCCACTGTTCACAATCACACAGTCTTGAAGGGGCTGGTCGTGTTCATCTGTCTGCTGTAGTTCTATCAAGTGCACCACAGACTGTTAAAACAAAAAAAAAAAAAAGTTCAGTTTAGCCAAGGAAACTCCAGTGGCTCAAGTCTGGTACCAGGTAAACAACTAAGTGCCCCTAGCATTATTATTTATTAAGCAACTTCTGAACAAGGGCCTTTACCCTGTTGAGTTCCTACATGCTTTCCCCCCCCCCCCCCACATTAACAGTTGTGCCACTCTGCAACCCACACACAGTTGGCAGAGCACATGGAAGGCTGTTTGTCCTTCTACAAAAACTTTCAGCCAACAAAAATATAAAGAAGGGGCAACTGAAAATACCCTTTCAGCTGATCAGTCTAGCACATACAAGGTCTATCTGTAGCCTATGAGCAGAATGTGAATCCAGAGATCATAAAGGATGAGCAGTAATTATTTTTCTAATGATACAGCATAACTGTGCTTCAAGAAACCTGATGACTGCTCTTATCTTTAGTATAACACATACACAGATTTCAAGCGCGGTACCATGCTCTCCAGTCAAACAGGTACACATACTGGCCTCAGGCCAGGCAACTAATTTAAGTAGAATTTTTAAAGGGCAAAATTCAGTTAGGAATACTGACAACCTCGCTTTGGATATCTGTCCATTAATCTAACTAAACTAGAATTTAGTCTAAATCTCTCCTCAAAAATTTCCAGCTACTACTGCAGCTCCTGAGAATTTAATTCAATATGAACGTGGGAGTGGGGGGCAAGTGCTCTGATGAGGTTTTCGAACTCCTCAAAGAACTGGTCAGTGCAGCAGCTCATGTTTTCCCCATTCATTTCAAAATAGAGATTAAATGGAATAATTCTAAAAAGGAAAGCCAGACGACTAAAATTATAATGACTTTAAGTGCCAGTTTAAAACTTAAATTGTATTTGGCCTTTGTGTACAATTTGAGGGAATTAACTATTTTTTTTCTTTTTAAACAGAACTGAAAATGTGTCTTTGTGTATTTTACATTCACACGCTTCTAAAAACCCTAACAGTGAAAGCATTATCTATAACTGGCACAGCCTCCAAAATTAGATTTTAGCTTGCAGAAATACAATTATTTCATGGCTAACAGCGTTAGTGAAACGGGGACCTGAACTTATTCCATTTGTAATCTGCAAAGGTGTCAGTGTTGATTTCAGCGGTTAGTGGTCTGAAACAAGAGCCGTGAAAACCAAAGGCACGATTTAAGTTTCCATTTCTGCAGTCACCATTTGCTATTTCAGTTCTAAATCGTCCAGCTCCAGGCTCTTCATATTTTCTACCATGTACATATTAGATAAACACTCAATTGTTTTGAGCCACAATGGTGTAAGTTACACTAACACAGATATAACACGGCAGAATTTGTCCAGATTTTCTTGGATTAACCTTGTCACGACTTTTGGCTTACCATTCCATCAAGGACTTTGCCAAATACTACATGTTTTCCATCTAACCAGGAAGGCTTTGTCACACTGATGAAGAACTGGGATCCATTGGTGTCTGGGCCAGAATTAGCCATGCTAACCCATCCAATTCCATAGTGTTTGAGCTTGAAGTTCTCATCTGGAAACCTTTCTCCATAGATGCTTCTTCCTATGACATAAAATATGAAAGCACACTTAAAAAAAAAAAAAACACAACCAAAAAACCTGACTTTTTGTTCAAAAGTGGGCAAAACAAAATATAAATTCAGGACTTGAAGATTCATTGTTTGAATATGTACAGCAACATCACCGTTCCATCATCAGTGATTCCATAACTAAAAGCTTTTTGTGTGTAAAGAAAAAGGTATGCTAAACACCGCATGTAAGGAGAGAATATTTAGAGCTGATGATGCTTTATCCTTTGAATTTAACAGGCAAGCTGACAGGTCCTGTTTATATACATCACTGAACAACAGAATACTTCACCCTGTTCAACAAATTTAAATTACATAATTATGGCCACTAAAAATAAGTTTGCCATGTTTTGTGACAATTTTAGCCTTTGCTTTTACAACTTTTCCTCCTAATAAGAAATTGTTTTAGACATGTTGAGAAATGTATGAAGACCAAAAATGGAAGTTAGCCTAAAAGACTCAGTGTGGATTTGTACTATCATTACATAAGGATTTTGATGTTTCTAAGATAGTTCAGAAGAGAAAACATTTTCAGTCACATTTAAACCACCATCACTTTGAAAAGAGAAGGCTGTCTGTCTCATTTCTTATTTGTACAGTGCCTAGCACAACAGGGACACTGCTCACCTTTAATGCTAAAACCCTGTCTTTGGTATTTTAGCCTTTCCCATTGTTTGCTGCAAGGAAAAGGAATGTGTGTTTCCCATTCTGTCCCAGCGGGTAAATCACTAACATTTTATGCAGACAGTTCAAATTGTAGCACATAAAGAATGGGTGTGTAAAGGAAGAGAAGAAATCAGAAGCTAGAATGCATGCAACACAAGAGATGATGCACTGGGATTGCTGTTCTTAGTGGACTGAAGTAGTCTTGTGGAGGCTTGGCAGGGAGAAGTGATACACACAGCCAGAACTCACACCACCAGTAAATTCATTGTTTTAATTTCAGTAAGAGAAAAGAGAGGGGCATGACCTTCATTTTCTAATTTCTCTACCCCTTTTTGAAATTCCCTCCCATCGCACATTTCAGGAGGTTCCACAGAAGTGGCTGACCTGAGGGCAGAAAGGACACAGCCTACTCCTTCCCTACCTGCCTTCCCTCTACGTGCTTTCACTGTTTCATCACAGATTAGTTTTCTGCTGGATGACTTGAACTGGTTCACGTGTACATGCAATCAGTCAGTGCCTCAGGGAAGGAACGCTGTTGCAAAGCCAGAGCAGGGGAAGGGCAGAGACGTCCATCTTTTGGAGACAGTATGTTGTAGGAGCAGCTCCGCTGATCACGTGGGTCCAGCCCACCACGCAAAGCCATGCTTCTTGAAGAGGGACAAGTCACTGACAGAAAAGAGCTATCTGCAAAAATTGAGGACAAAGGAAGCTCTACACATACTTATTATAATCAGGTAATCAAAATAATTGCAGCTTATGTTCCAAGATGCCTGGAAAAGTACTAGATGCTCTAAAACAAATGTTGGTTGTTTTTTTTTTAGACTTATGTGAGCTGAAAGAATGAGAGAATAAGCTGTTTTGCCCATCTTTTCAGCAGACATTCAAAGAAAGGAAAGGGAACCTGGAAGATACTAAGCATGTTACCTCCTGATCCATCTCCAGCTGTAAAGTCTCCTCCTTGAATCATGAAGTCTTTGATCACACGATGAAATTTACTTCCTTTGTATCCATATCCTCTCTAAGAAAATGAAATAATTCTTTAAATGAACACAACATCCGGTTCCATACAGTCATACGGAAATGCACATATGGTGAATGGCCAGATTTCACAGAATATACCACCACTGGAGACAAATACTGGCAAGCAACAAATTAAACTGAGACGCAGGTGAATGCAGCTAGGCTGCACTGCCACAAAGCAGGTATTATTCAGGTGACCAAAGCCACTGTCTTATTTGACTGGTATCTGACCACAGAACCTCTACACGCCAGAACTGCATGGCAGGGACAGACTGAGGTGGCAATACGCAACACCTCATAATTACATCTCATGAAACAAGCCCCAAGGACCTGAGAAGACACACACCAGTGCACAGCCTTGGGGATGGCACTCTTGCACAGGCTCCACTGAGTTAAGATCAACAGTTCAGAATGGAAACAGCATTAAACAAATATTTACTTCCCAATGCAAACTTCAGTACACATTGGAAGAAAACTGCAAACATACTTCTCCAGTTGCCAGCGCAATGAAGTTCTCCACAGTCTTTGGCACAACTTTTCCAAACAATCCAATTACAATTCTGCCAACATCTTTGTCTCCAATCTTCACATCAAAGAACACCTGAACATTTTTGTGAAGAGAACAAAAGTGATACAAACATGAGCACAACAAAAGGCCAAGCTTCTGAAAGCTAACGTGGTAAGAAATGCTTGTGGCTTGTCTACATTAATAGGATCCTCCAATTCCTAAGGATGCTGTTCAAGAAAAATGCTTTCAGAGCTACCAAATTCAGATTATGCAGAAAACTCTTTGAGAACTGGTGACTATACATTTTGATTCTTTTTGCTTTGAAGGGCTCAATGAGACTGCTGTATCACAAATTTGAAAGTAGCATTCAAGAAAATTTTTCCCATACATGCATGTCTTTAAAGCTGTACAGAAAAGATCAAATCTGAAAGTAAGGAAAAGCAACGATACTATTCCAGCATGGTGAACAATAACAATAAACTATAGTACTGACACTCCCCACAATTAATAGTTTGCTATCCACTCACAATCTTTACTCCTCCAGGCATTAGCATGTGTGTGATTAAGTATAGGCAAAAGCCTAAATAAATTTCATTAAATTGACAAACAGCGGGAAGAAAATCCGATGGCTCAGGCAAGGAGTCACTTTCCTAAATATGAATTCAAACCTGATAAAGAAATAACCAGGCTACATTATTCCGATGATTGCCTAAAAGCTTCAACATTAACATTGCTAAAAAACAACTTCAAAAAGGCAAATGAGTTATAAAGCATTTTAATATAGTTCAGAATATATGAATGCATATTTGAACGTGCAAAAATGTTCCAACAATTAACTGAAAATAGGAACAGCTGTCAGGAAATGAGGCATTTTGAAGTTCTGAAAAAGTTACATAGAGACTATTACAACTTCTAGGAAACAGCAATGTGTATGCCTATGATGTGGTATTTGCTGTTCCTTGTGGCACTCGACCAAGTATTACTTGTCTGCAATGCTAAGAAATTAGTCCAATGATGATAATAAATGACCACAGTCTCTCCAACGTGAATGCCTCTTTCACGCTCTCCTACTAAACATTTCTACTGTTTCTTGATCTTCCATGTGGTTTCGACTGTTGAACTTTTGGCTAACGCTATAAAAGCGCCATAAAGAAAATAAAATTCCTTTTGATACACCTCATTCATTTCCTTGGCACTTGGCACTAAACAACATACTTCTTAAATGTGTGGCTCCCAAAGTATTAACAGCACACTTTCACTAACTTCTTAACCTTTTTTTAGACACACTTCTCTGAATTTTGCCAGCAGGGCTATCCAGGTAAGGGTTATTGCCTGCCTACATTTTCTAAATGCACCTTATTTTGCCTGGAAATGTTGTCCTCGTAGAAGGACTGCCTGAAATAACACAAGCATATGAGAGTAACACAACCGAGGCTACCAAACAATGACTGCAGACAGCAGTAACATCAAACATTTTCACAGAGCACAATGGAGACAAGTCCCTCATACATGGTAAATCTAACCCAAGCAGGCGGCTTCATTCACGGCAGAGCTGCTTACCTAAGCTGCAAGACTAGTACTTCTAAAAAGCTTCACTTCAGCTTATTCTGCATTTGCGAACAAACAGTAAGTTCCCGGCTTCCTGTTAGCACTCCACATACCTGTGCTACGCCCTTGGTGATTTTTGGAAAGCTCTGCACTTCCTAATTATGCACTACATAAGGTGTCTGTGCGTATTTCTGGACAGGAAATCAAATATGGAAATATTTGGTAGCCCTAGATGCAATTTTTGCATAGAGAAGCCATGTCCTCTTAAGCATATTTCCTCAAGTTCTCTGCAAACTCAGTAAGCATGGAGACTCTAGTGAGCTGGTCAACACAGCAGTCTCAAATCTCAAAAAACATCTGGCCTGATTCTTCACCAGACTCTTAAAGAAAATAAATATCATAAATTTTCAGTCTTATTAATATTTATATATATATATATTTAATCTTATTTGCAATTTGTGTAAGTATTTCAAGACTGAAACGAAAAAGAGTCCACCAGTAAGAGTGGCTGGCTCTCATAACATATTCATATATAATTTACGGAAGATGGTGTATATCAAAAAGAAAAAAACATCCAAGCCTATTCAATTTTCGGGGGGGGGGGGGAGGGAAACCGACTGTGAAAGAAAGATTTCAGGATTCCTAGAGACTGGGTAATATAATGACAAATGAACTCCTGATAAGTGCAAAATACTGCATGTGGAAGAGGACTACACAGCTGCAACCACGGGTCCCAAATCAGCTACAACTCAGAAAAGACATCTGGGGTCACCCTGAGCAGCCTGATGAAAAGTTTGGCCCTGGGCTTGTGCAGGTCAGAGAAGGGAAATGAATGTTAGAAATAATTAAAAATGGGTAAGAACAAGAGATGGGCACAGTATACACCTGCACTGCGCACTCAGAGTATGAGTGCTGCATGTAATCCTGGCTTCTCTATTGCAGAACGATAAAATCAACTTTAAAAAGGTACAGAAAAGGGAAGCACAGATGCTCAAGGACCTGGAATACCTTTCACATGAAGAAAGATTAAATAAAACTATGCAAGCTGGGAGAGAGAAAACTGGTGTGATTTGATGAGCTCTGTAAAGTTACGAGTGGCTTGGACAAAGAAAATGGGCGGCTGCAATACTCTGTGTCCCACAACGTAAGAATCAGAAAAGAGCATAAAATGAAATCCCAGGCAGAAAGTCCAAAGAAGCAAAGTACTTTATGCATAATTAAACTGGAATATATTGCCAGAAGACAACTTGGAGGCTCAAACGTATGAGATTTACTGCAACACCAAAAAAATAACCAAACTCATGATGGCAATAAGACTGCAGACAACTATAGACAATGGTGGCAATGGAGTCCAGATATAAAGGCACAGCTTATGAAGCTGAGGAAGCAGATCTGCCCCTGCCCTGTCACGCTTCCACGAGTGGATGTCTATCTCACCACGAGCACGACGCTCACTCCTGAGTGCAGGTGAAGAGGTGGAAACACCTAATCCCTACTTCACCCAAAGCCGGGGCAGACGTCCCACTTCCTGAACCAGCAAAAACTTTCTGGAAAGCACTGGTGGCGTGTTGCGATTACCAGGTCCACGCCCGTGGAGGTGGCCTGGCTGGTGAGCCCATCTCTTGGGCCCTGCCATCTGCCATCGCCGCGGGCACCATCCTGCCCGGCAAGGAGACGGGCCACGCTGGGCCACGCCGGCGGCCGGCTCTGAGGCACCACGGGCTTCAGCCCAGCTTTTAACCCACAGCAGGCACCCGGGCCTGTCACGAGCAGGAACAAGTAGGGAGTGGGGAAGAAAGGGAAAATACAGTGACAGCTCGGGACACACACAGTTTCACCAAAGATGGGGACAGACAGACACACACACAAAAACTAAGCCCAGCACAGCTAAGTGGTTACAGCCAGCGCAGACACCTCCACACAGCCCCAGGCAGACTGCCGATGGCGACAGCGGAGACCGAGGATGTAATTACGGATTTTAAAGTCACCAGATGCAGGCTGGGCTCACTGAAGAGTCTGAGGTGCGCCAGCGCCTACGGAAAGGGGGTATGCCTAAAGAGGTTTAAGAAAAAGAAGAAAAATAACAACCCCAAAACACTTATAAAGCGGGAAAGTTGAAGCATTTGTCCAAGCCCTCCTCAAACGCCACCCGCGCTGGGGCCTCCCTCCTGACCGGAATCCGTCCCGGGAAGGGGGGAGCCGGCGAGGGGCCGGTTTCACACTATAAAAGCAGGGTGAACGGCAGCCCCCGGCGCCTCGGTGACCGCCGACACCGGGCCCCAAGCCGGCAGGAAAATCCCCCCCCTTCGGGTGCCCGCTGAGGAGCCGCCGCGGCCCCCTCACGTCCCACCGACCCCGACTCGCCTCAGGCCAGCGGCCGGGGGGAGGCTTCCCGGTCGGCAGAGCCGCGGGCGAGAGTCACCTTGGCTGTCACGCTGGGTCCTCTCTTCTTGAAGCCCTCAGCCGCCGGGGCCAGGAAGCAAAGGCAAGCGACAGCGCCGAGGAACGCCGCCGGCCCCCCGCCGGCCATGGCGCTGAGGCGAGCACTGCGGCGCCTGCGCCCGCCGCTGGGCGGGCGGCTCCTCCCGCGCCATGTGGCGGGGGGAGCGGCGGGGCGGTCAACCATCCGAGTTGCGGCCGGCGCTGGCGCTGCTTAGCCTCGGGGGGTGGATGGGAGGGGCGAGGCGCGAAGGGCCTGCGGAGCGCGGGCGCTGGGGTCCCTGCGGGGGCTGAGGTGGGAGCGGGGGGAGGTGCGGTGCCTTTAGACCCCGCCGCTTTCGCCCGAGGGACTTTTCTATTTCTTGGGTACGGGGAGTTGCCAGGGTGAGCCCCGGGCCCCTAGCTGGGTTTGGGCGGGTGTGTGGGTGTGTGATGGTCGTGGTGCGCGGTCCTTGTGGGACGCGCGGGAAGCTGTGTGGCCTCCTCGGAGGCTCCGCCCGGGCAAACAGGAGCTGGAGGTACCTGCAAGGGGCGAAGTAGCCAAGTAGTCCTGCTGCGACTTCAGACAGTCCGTCTGCATGGGGGGGGCGTTCCTCGAAGATCCCACGAGTGGGTGAAGTAGCCAGAACAGTAGATGCTCGGGGGATTTTGAAAGTGGATCGCTGATCTTTCATCTTTGGGGTGTAAGGCCCTTGCGATACTTCTGGTTTCCTTTGTGTTAGCGCTAGAGGTGCACTGCTCGGCAGCACCCCAGCTGCGGGCAGTAACGGAGCTGCACCCAGCGAATTCATCAGACTTCTTTCCGAAGCTGTTGCGTGCCCTCCTCCCTGTCTAGCAAATTTCTTTACCTTTGACACTGGCCTGTTACTTTCTCTGCTCAAAAATCATTTGCACTCAGGACCTGTCCCAAATGGTGTTGCTGCTACGGTCCCCAGAAAATTTGCAAGTTGTAACACGCAGTTACGTTTGTGGCCTTCCAAGTGCCAGCATCTGAAATAAAAAATAGTGGACACAGATACGCTGCAAGCGGGAGGCAGACAGTGGCCTACGTAAACACGCTTGGGATTAAACTGAGCAGCAACTGTGTTTTGGGTATACAGCACGCAGCACCTCGGTGGAGTTTGGTGCAGGTCGCAATGCCAGCCCAGAGCTCGGGTAGAGTGCCTGAGGGAGGACAAGCTCTGCGCCGCTACAGCTACACCGTCATTGCTGCTGAGCCTCCTGCTTGAGCCACTGTCTCAGTTAACGAATAAGTAGACACAATAGCTGAAAAGTTGATGTCTACGGTGTGCATTTCAGGTGGTCTGTCCAGTTGACCAAATGCCCACTATCAGTTGAAGAGTGTTGGGCATGCGCCTGCAACACATCTACTGGTTTCGTTTCACCTGACAGGGATCAGGTTGGTGCATGGCGAGACCTCTGCACTGAGCACCAGAGCACAGTAAGTGGGGGTGTTTGAAAGATCTACTTCAAAAGTGATCCAAAATAAAACATACCACAGACATCCACTAATGCTCATCTTTGACTATAGATGGGTCATAGACTGGTTTTTGCAGGGGATGTCACTTTTCTGCTGTTTTCCATTCTGCCGCACATGCTGCCTACACTAGTGCATCTGAGCGCAATGAGATTTCTCATCAGATGACTGTAGTAAAAATTTGTTTCCCAGGCACAGCAGAGAGTGGTGGTTCCTGATTCTACGTTACATAGCACATGAGCAGAAACACTAAATTATCATCTTGCTTAGTTGATGACTGACACAAATAGATCCCCATTCCTCAAGAGGTGTGAAATATCTGCGGTTGTAGCTCCTCGGTCAAAGAACCACCTGGACTAATCTACGGCTTAACTTTAGCACCTGACCTATGTGCAGGCATTTTGTAAAACTGAGGGCTTTACCAAAGCCCTGCCCGTGGGGTTTCACTGTCAGCATAGAAGGCTGTGGGGCTTCAGAGCATGGTTCAAGACATTTACCCAGTTTCCCTGTAGCTAATTAGATCGGTTTGTCTTAGTCCTGAAACAAAACTAGTTCATGTGTATATAGGTGGTTAAAGTACTTCTTTGATCCCATGGTCAGTGGTTGCTATATTTCACACTCATATTCTTCATTAAATAGAAAAGCAGGCCCAAAACTTCACTGTCTCTTATGCTAAACTCTTTGATATGTCAGTGCACTTTCAGAGAGTATGTGAGTATGACAGTTTACTCAGAGTAAACTGAGTATGTGTTTATTTTCTCTGACGACTTGATAAGGTACTGAGAATTTAAAATTAAGATTCATCTGCCTTCCTTGCATTGCATCACCGCATAATAGTTTTTTAATAGCTCTGGAGTTAAGATTTATTGCAGAAATATAACAAAATCCACAGATATACTCATTCGTTGCAGTAGTTGGGTATAAACTTTAAAAGGACGGTATTATTGTATAAATATGTTAGAAAATAGTTAGGGATTTTAAGTAAATACTCACAGAAACCTTTTGCGGCCCATATGTACCTAATCACATAGATCTCAATAGTTAGAATCCAGAAGGTGAAAACTTAACATTTCCATCTGTCTTTATCACTACAATCTGTTTTATTACAGCTACCTATTCAGTATTTCTGTGCTCTGAAGTTGTAGTCATTACGCTTACATTAAACCAGAAATGTTACAGACTGTTGAATGTTCAGAGGAATACGATGAAAATGGAAAAAAGTTCTGCATGGATCATATATGAGGGCATGTTAAAATTCTTCAGCACTTTGAAGGTAATATTTTTAGGTTTGCATTCAAATCATGAGGTGCAGAGGAACAAGCAATGAGCTGGAAAGACAAGAAAAGATGGTCTGGCTGGGCAGCTCCTTAATTCAGTACTCCTTAATATGGAAGGGCCTATTCAGTGCAGGTGTGCTGAACAGAACTATCCACAGTACTCCCCAGAGTTCCCTTTCAGTCTCTCAATAAAAAATGTTGGTGTTTGCAAGGATGGCTTCCCTCTTCATTGAAATGTAAATATGTTTCATCCATGTATAAGATGGTAGTATGCAGCAGGAAGAATGAAAAGAGCGGTTAATAGAGCTGAACAGACTTAAAAACAGCAAGATGAGACACGACCTGGTTTACATTATCTTGGGAAGTTTATGCACATTGATGATACTGATAAATAATTTTTTTGGAAGAAGATAAAACAATGTTTAAGGATGAAATCTCAAAGCAGAAACTTAATATGTTCAATGAAAACTCATTTTTACATGGAAAATCTCTTCCTGACACTGAAAGTACATGTTCTTTCTGTAGGAATTTGATGTCACAACTATCAAACTGAAAGTCCACAAAATCTAGACAAACAGTAGGCTTTGTACTAACTGTGAAAAGAATGAGATCCTTACAATAAAACTAGGGACCAATATGTAAAAATCTGTTATGACCTCTTTATTTTCCTGTTTTAATTATTCATAACTATCTTGAAGGTTTTGGAGGTCTCCACAAACTTTACACGGACAAACTGAGTACAGTTGTCTGAGAAGTACACTGAACTCACTGTGGCTTTGCACAGGGACAGTTGCTCTATACTAAAATAAAGTGCAAAATCAGGAGAGGGTCTACGACAGAAGACCATTCTTTCATGTTCTATCCTTCCTAGCCACGAACAATTTGTTCCCCTTTGGTGCAGCTGATTTGAAGACTGTTATCATTTCTCCCCTCAGTTTTCTCTTCTGTAGACTAAATAACCCCAGTTCCTTCAATCTTTCCACATGGGTCAAATATTAGAGCAGGCATCAGTCGTCTGGCTGTGTAGTTTTTAGTTGAAGTGTTACCTTTACCCTTAAATGTGAGTAGAAGTTACGGATAATTTCTTGCTTTAAAAAAAAAAATTGATCAAGTGACGTGACGCTATTGTGACAAAAATTACATAGCCCATTAAAATAATGTGTTTAAACTATCTTGTGTTTGTAATATGGTGCACAGGACATTCTGCATTTTAGAGCTATCAGACCTGCATTATTTTGGTGCTTGCTGTCTTGTGAAGTAATCAAGCCGTTAAAAGAATAATTTGCTACTGTTTGACAGTCTTCAATTTAAGTAATAGTATCTATAATGAAGTGTTTCATTGCTTCTGATGGGCTTTTTACAATTTAAAATGGGTAGAGAAGAGAGATATATTAAACGTATAGCATCTGACAGATTTTGATTTCTAGTAGTACTAGCATTGGCAGTAATTCTAGCACTTCTTTTCAGCACTACGGCATTTTAGTGAGCTATGATTTATTGTAGTAATAGAGAAATATTTCATATCCAAACTGCTCTAGTATATCATGTTATACAGGTAAAAAGAATTCTGGGCATGATATAGGTAATAATAATGCTTTATGGTTCTGTAGACACTTTCATCAATGTTAACTGCTTGACAGCTGCCAGGATAAAACTTGGAGTAAGCTCTGTGTTCTGTAAGGCAGCTGTAACTGAGCTTTTATTTTCAGTTCCTCACTTTGAAATGAGTTTTTGATTCCAAACGTGAATCACTGAAAGTGTGTCATCTTTCCCATGCTTGATCTTTGTCCATATTGCTTCATAATGCCATCATACTACTTGTCTTGGATTTTTAATGTATCACTGGCAGAGTAAAGTCTCATGTTTAAAGCCAAACTTTAATCCCATAAAGCCTAAGAAGTGACACCACTTCATCTTATACATTGTCTGTATTATAAAATGGTTAAAAGTTATAAAATATCAGGGCCATTGTGACTGCATATAATTCTAAGAGACAACAGTTTAAAAAAACAACTTAAGGTCCACAAATTCTAAGTCACTATATATGGCCTTCATGAATAATGAAGAAAGACGTTTATGGGGAGTTTTGTTTGTGTCTTTTTATCTTTTCCTTTGTGTGACTTCAGAAAGATGGAGTGTATCATATGTGCTGTCTCTTCTATTAAATCACTTGTAAAATGGCTTAGACTTCTCCTGTCATCTGGTGCACTTATGCAAAATAAATGTGCCCTATGCTCCGGATAAGTGTCTTCCTTTTGGTGAATAGTTCTTAAGCTTTTTAAATTTTGTATCCAAACACAATTTGAAGTGTCACCCTTTCCACTCTAATGGTCAAAACATTTATTTAGGTGATACTAGCAACGTGTTTTCAAAGTAGTGCAGCTGGAGCCAGAACCATTTTTGCTTTGAGCACATTTGTTTACAGGATATCAGAGCTATCTCTAATTGCACATCTCACTGCAGTGAGCATTTAGCACATAGTCATTCATTTGAATTCTGTTTTTCATACCATCAGCAGTTGCGTAAGATTCCTTAGGGGAAAAGAAAAAAAAACTAATAGTAGAGCCTAGCTGTAAGGAAGTACATAGTCAGATTTCTTTGTTTTCAAGGCTGAAAACCTAAAACTTCTTTGTAGCACCTTAAAATTATGTGCATTTTTCTTTCTCTGATTATTCCTTACAATAAACATTCTAGTTCTCCAAACACTTTTGTACCTCCCTTAACTGTAGCCGTGGTCGCTCTTCCATGGAACTGTTCACACCTAAAGCTAAATACTTGGGTGTTTGAAAAGTGTGCCTTTGTCCGTAGCTTTAATTTCCAGTAATCGGTACTTACAGCCTGGTAATGCCCAAAGGTACCAATCAGGATATACAACCTGTGGCTCTGGGCTCTTAAAAGAAAAGAGAAGAGAACTCCTTCCTTAAAAACGCTGATGGGAAGTTGAAAAAGTTGCGAAGCAACATCCCATGACATGACTATGGTGAAGAATTGATCTAGCTCTGCTCTTTTCATGTGAGATTTTTAATTATTATTAATATAGTTGTTGGGAGGGAGGGGGGTCGAGCAAGGGGGAAGTAGGGGAAGAAGGAAATAGGAAGAGTGAAACAGAGAAAGATCATTAATTGTTTAGGAGGTAAACAGTAGCAGAATATAAGTAACACGCAGAAGACGACTGACATACTAAGCATTGAGAAGGCATGCAAATGGGATTGGTCCCCACCTTCCAAATACCAGAGAAGATTGTAGTAGTCAAGAGGAAAAGCGGGGCTTACAGCTGTTGAAGAATAAAGTGCCAATGAACAAGTACAAGAGTTTTTCCTTTACCAGGCATAAAGAAAGCGGTCAGATGTTTAGAGAGCTTTTATATGAAAAGTGATAATTTTAAAAAAGACCAGAGTATCTAGAATGAGGGAGAAGGCTGCTTTGAGGATGGTTTTAAATGGACAAAAATATGTTGGTGGTTTGTTTCAAGATGCATGAAAGGAGAGAATAAATGATATTTCTCTCTTCAACTCACTCTGGAGCCTGCTGTGCTGACAGAAGTACCATAGCTTATTAGTACAGGAAATATGGCTTAGAACATACAGAGAAAACAGACATGTAGTTTCAGTGTCCCTGAAGTTCAGCATTGTTATTACCATGCTAAAAGTAGCATCTGATCAAGGACCCCATCTATCTAGTAGGTTTCTAATCAGTAAGATGCAGTGTTGCTGAAAAGATTAATTAATCTACTATCTTACAGAATACACTACATAAGAAAAATATCTTAAGCTACCTACAAAGATTTGGGGCTGGTTCTTCACCTGCATATTTCTTTTTAACTGTGAAAGAGATTTCATACACATATGCAGTTGCCTGCATACATTTGACTTAAGTACCAACCTATTTGTTGCATGTTTCAGCTCATTATGAAAATACACACTGGAGTAAAGAAAATATTTTATCAGAGCTGTAATATTCTTTCTGGAGATGTTGCCAATGAGAGATCAAATTTCTGAGAAATACATACCATGATCCTTTGTCTATACGAAATAATTTTTTGTAAATTTTTGTGTGTTAAATGTGTGCAGTAGCTAAAGGAACTCTGCCAGGATTAAGTAAGGATCTAGGAAAGGCCTCTAGCGCTACCTACAAGATGAGCAGTAAGTGCTCACCTGTAGGCAAGTATTATATAGTTGGTGTTTTTCCTTAATATCTTTTATTTGAACAATGTTAGAGACAATTATATGTAAAGTCCTGTACAGTGATCAGTGTTAAGAATTTCTATGTCGCAGCGTCTAGGAAAGTATGATGGTTTCTCACATTTAAAAAAAAACAGTATCCTGACTAGCACAACATAGTAACTCGGCATGTATTGACATTTTAGTGGTGTTTGTGTGGGTTCTGCAACATTCAAATGAATGCCATTGAAGCTATTTTTTGTTTCCCTCTCTGTTATATATTCTAAATTGATTCTTCCTATTCTAAGTGTTTTATTTTATAAAAATCCTACTCTAGAGGGCTTTGTAAATTCTACACTTTTTGCCCAGTAACTTGTTACAGCAGTCACCATTGTATTTCATCATGGGGTTTTTCATAATGCTGGTAATGAATGGTAATGTGAGTGTGTTATTTCTGAGAAAGCAATTCTAGATAATTTGGAAATAATTCTGATTCTCAGTTTTGGAGAGATGCACTGATGGCTGTAGGACCCTTTATATGTACAAGTCAGATGTTCACAGGTGCCTGAAGGACCTCAATGTTGAATTCCCATTATCAAAAGAAGAACCAAGACGTCTGATATGAAAAGCTGGGAATTTTAAACACCTTGTTCGCTTTTGGAAAGGAGCTTTCAGCGATTGGGGAATTTTTCAGTATTGTTTTTAGACTTTACAGGGTTAAGCTAGTGGAAAAGAGTAGTGTTTTAAAGATATTTTTTTAAAGTGTCAGCAGCCCCCCTAAGCCCTGAAGACTACACAAAACATTTTAAAACAAGAATGTCTTACAAAATACATAGAATATACATAATGCATAGAAATGCAATTGTCTGGAATGTCAATTTGCTCATACTGCTGTCACTTCTTAATATTTAATTCATCAGAAACCAATGCTGATTACATGTTTTCCGCTTGCCATTTTTGTTCTCTGTATTTCCTGTGAAGCAAGAATGCTAAGCATTAACTGTATGTACTTGCGCTTAATACCTTGCCTTTAAGTGTTTTACTGATTTTCAGTTTTATCACCTATTGATATGAAGCATTGTAACATGAAAGAAAAAGTGGAAACAGTCTGGGGAATTTAAATTGGTGTGAATAAATATAACAGGTCTCTGATCAACCTGATCTAGTTGAAGATGTCCCTGCTTATTGCAGGGGGGTTGGACTAGATGACCTTTAAAGGTCTTTTCCATCCCAAACCGTTCTTTGATTCTACAGAAAGGAATTAAATTTGTGACTGCAAGCAAAAGAACCTGGGATAAAGAGCTCAAGGATCAGATGTGTTAATATCATTTTACTGGGAAATGCTTTCAGAAATATGACTTCATACGGTTTTTTACATTCTAAAATGCTTAGTGTAATTGTAATGCCATTGAAAAGTTTGTTATTGCTTCAGTCTTTAGGTTGCTTATACTTTGCTGGATGCCATATTTTCTCTCTGTCTAAAAGCACACCTTAATTACATAATGTTTTGGATGGCACATCTCAGAGAGTTTTGGTTGACAAAGGAATGATTTGGAGGGTGAAACAGATTACAGAATCCCATTTATATTATTTAATCCATTAAATCCTAGATAATCCTCATTAGAGGCCCAAAAGCCTTACATTGATTATTGTTTTTCAGTTCAAAATAGACTTCTGTGGATTTAACTCAAATCCCATAAATGCTACCTGGAAGCTGATTTATTTTTATGTCAGTTTTTACACATTTTAAAATATGGCCCTGGTTTCTAGCAGAAGGAGCGGCAGAGTAGAAACAGAGCAGATGTTTCTCTGATTATATCTAGGGATATGTCAATGGTATTCTTAGAAATAGAGAAATTTTGGCTTGGCAAACTACTGGTGGCATTTTTCTCCTCATTAAAACATCAGATTGATAAAGTCCATGTACTGTTCTGTTCGAAAATGTTCAGGCTTCTTTAAACATTAGCATTCTTATGATTTCATTGGCACTGCAGGCTTCTAGGGAAGTCACTTTTTACAGATCTCTTCCTTCACATCTTTCCTTCCATCAACCTGACAAGTGAGAAAAAAGTCACCCGTAAGACTGCCAGTTATGGCTGCTGCTAAAGGCAAGGGATTACAGTGAATACTTAAAATTCAGTTCCAGGAAAGCTTTTTCCTTTTTGGGGCTATGCCCTGTCTCTCTCCCAGTTGACAGAAAAGCCAGCACTTTCTTAGATTTAGCAATGTTCTGTGTCAAAATTCTCTAACTTCAGAGAGCGTAGCCAGAGAAGTGACAGCTTTATATGTATCCCTTTGTAGGAGACCTCAGTAGTGTTGTAAATCCGAAGTTTATTCACAACTGTTGTGCTCATACGTTGCTATAAAAGCAGACTGATATATCATGTGACATGCAAACTACTGTTTTCACACTTAGGACACCAATCTGTAAATTTGAACCAGTAAATCTTCTTGAAAGTGACGACAAAATTGGTACTCGTTTCATAAACACATTGGCTATGTATATTATGTCTAATGCAGCAAATGTTCCCCTAGAGGATAAACAATGTCATCCACAGTTAAAGTGTTGTCTTTTAATGACACGCTTCATAAATTATAATGTCATTAGGAAATTAGATTCAAACCATTTAGAAAAGCAAAATGAGTGTTTGAAATGTAAATTAGAACTTGGATCTTTTTTTGTGCCTCTTTAGCATCAGTGTAAACTCAGTTCTTACAAATTGGTGTTTGCCTCTGTCAAAGCAGGATACTCAAGAGCACATGAACAGCGCGTTGGTGAAGCCTTCCAGCAGGGGTGTCCTTGCTGGCTGACCTTTTCTTCTCTCTGTCTTCTGTCTGTGATGCTTCCCCATTAATTGCATTTTCTGTCTGAGTAGGATTTCTACGTTTGGTAGTGTAGGATTTGGACATTTGGCAGCCTGTAAGGATCAGCTTGGCTAAGGACGTTTTTTTCTAGTGAGACTAAGAGTGTCCACATGTGGTCTCTTCTGCCAGAATGTATGAGCGGTAGAAGAGACGTTTCACAGCTATGATCTGATTAAATGAAGCTTATCCATAGTTGTGTCTGAACCTCTTACCAGTTCAAATACAGAGACATGATTCGTGCTTCTTCCTTCAGACCTAGAATAGGCCCCCATGACTACAGATAGTATCACAAGTTGTATTTCAGCCATAACCCGAATGACCAAAATTGTCAGGTGTCCCAATCCTGACCTCCAGAGGAAAATAAGATGACCGTGACTTTCAGATGAATTCATTAGAAAGAACTCCTCTGTGAAAGCTGGGTCAGGAGCAGGTCATCTGTGAGGGACAGGTAAGAAGACCGGCACAAGTTCATACTGTGGCAAGCTGGAATAAACATGACGTTAAAGCTTCGGGTTCCCTTCCCTTCTCTTCCCTTTCCACTGACTTTTTCAGAGATTCACAAAAAGTTTTAGCTCATTTGCCTGCACAGTGACTTATATCACTACCTCATTGCTACATAGAGATCAGTTGCAGGCCCCATCTGTATTTTTCAAAAGTTACTGTTTTGGGAGAGTGACGAGTCCTCACTGCAGCAGCTCCCAGCAGTACAGTGACAACTGTTTCCCTATCATCCAGTGGATGCGATTGCTTCTGCTATTAAGACATCAGGATGCTGACAAGAAATCAAGTGGAACTAGCTCATCCTGAATCACAGCAAGGTCAAAATTGTGCTGTGAGATAATGCTTTGAATACCTGTCTGAGATACTGTTTCCAGCAGTATACAGACCTCTGTGTCACTCTATGAAGCCTTGGCATCCTGTCTGAAATTGGATAACCAGCTAGTGTCACTATCCACAAATGCCTTATTTAACGTTTAGCTTGCCTGGAAACTTTGTCTCTCCCTGCTCGGCAAGGACCTGATAAAGCAAACAGTGAATTTTGTTAAGATCTTAAACAAATCTCAGCTGCTTCAGTTGAAGCTGGTTGGCTGAGCATGTTAGGAGCCCATCAGGCACTGAGCTCATACCCAGCTTTGCATCTGCTTTTCCAACAGGATCATCTTCAAAGTCCTGAATTGTCTGAGTGAGTTGAATGAGGTAGAAAGCAGTTCTCCTTCCCTAAACCTGTGCTTCGTCACCTATTAATGTTTCCTTTCTGTATCTACCTAGCAGTAATGTCAGCAAAACAAGAAAATCTAATAGCAAGTATATTTTCAAATGATCTTTACAGGCATTCAAAGCTACAGAAGCTAAAGTCATGCCTTGGAGGGGAAAAAAAAAACCAAACCAAAACAAAGCTTCTGGCATGAGTAATCCCAGCTGTTGTCAGTAATATCATGTGCTATTGCTGATATCATGCAGGTAATGGCTATAAGACTGACCACATGGATAAGTGGTTGAAATCAGTTAAATTATTTGCTTGATTCTAAAATTGTAGTCCACTAACCAGTTGCAAATTGTCTGTATTTTGTTTTCTGAATAACAGATGTGTTTGGAAGGCATCGTATTTCAGAATAATAAGACTGTTTTTAACAGAACCCTGGGCTTCACAAGGAAGTGTTTTTCAGAATTGGCTTGGGGAGGGAAGAAGAGGTCTTTTAGATACACCATTGTCTTTGCAAAGAATGCAGCTACAGCTCCTTTCTCAGGGAAATGAGAAATGATCATATATGATTATACATAGCTATAGTTCATGAGCTGTGGGCTGTATTATTATGAACATTATCCCTACAAACATTAAAAGGTAGCAGACCCTAGTTATTTGCAGCTGCCATTCCTGAAGCAGGAGAAATTAGGATACTCCAGGTAAGAGGACCCTGTGACTGAGGAGCAGGAAAAAGGCTTCGCACACTGTCACAGCCATCTCTGACACAGACCCAACTACTTATGAGAGCTCAGAAGCTGCAGTGGCAGTTCCATTTCTCTCATGAAGATATTGGCAGCTGAAAAGAGAGTTTGGTATTTTGAGGATTTGGCTTTCCAAACAGCCTCAGAATTTTACATTCCAGCCTGGAAAGTACTGCCAGAAACTCTGAAAGAAATCGTCTAAAAAAAGCGCACACAGGAGTAGAGTGAATGGGCTAACGGAAGTGGTGAGTGCCTGGTCTGACTTCAGGTGTCATCAAAGCTGCCATTAACCTCAGGAAGCCTTAAATCAGGAGAAAAAGTCTGATGTCAAAAGCCGTGTGGCAACCTAGTTCGGACTAGTATCACCACAACACGAGGAAAGACTATTTTCAACTACATCAAATCTTGTGTACTTAGTGACTACACATCACTTTTAGCGTTGTCTCATGATCAGTGTGGTAAATTCAATAGGACTTGGGAGAACAGACTTAATCTAGTTTATTCTGGATAAAAGGGTATAATTATGAGGAGAAGAATCAGTGAAAAGACAAGCAGTTCATGTTTATTTTGTATGCCTTTTTTCCAAGAAACCCCAACAGCACAAAAAGAAAAAGACAGACTGAAGAAAGTAATAATAACAAGGCCAAATTACACTCAGAAATACGTATTTTTGGTCTTGCCTTGTGATTCCTTTTTCACTTGAAGGCAAAAGAAAAGTGTTATTAAAGTTTCCCAGTGACAACACATAGCCCTAGTGGCTACTACCATTGACTCTGAAAGGAGTCAGGATCAGGAGCAGAAGGGATGACATAAAAGGCGGTGTTTACTCAAATTCTAGTTGGAAAGGTACAGCTGAGGTACTTTATTCTAAGAAGAAATAGGTTCAAAAAGTTCCAAGGATGAACAAGGAATATACTTTTTATTTTCAAGAATTACTGGTATGCCTCATGTAGGCATAACCTTTTTTGTGAATGTAGTTATAGATTGCAGATTTCCATTATTTTAAATTTTATTTAATTCAATTTTCCTGCCTTGATTCAACCCCATAGGAAACAGGAGTAGCATTATTGGACTTTGAGAAAAATGTAGAGAAACAGGGAGAAATCGCTTTGATTAGAATGGAATACTCTTTGGAGACCAAAGGATTTTTTTTCTGCAGGACTGAAGTAGATGTTTCAGAAGTTGCCAGTCAAGAGACACCTAAAAACTAATAACAGATGTATCTTGCGCTTCTCTCAGCATGGCAGAACAGTAGCTTGAGAGATGAGTGCTGTAGATAGGGAGCTGGTTTTGCAGTTCAGCTGCTTTTACTGACCCCTTTTTCCTTTCCCAAATGTAATGTCTATGGACCAAGAACAGTGATTTTTCATCAAAAGGATGAAAAAAAAGTTTTCATGGTTTCATCAGCCTAACATGTAACTTTAACATATGTGCAGTTATGAGGCTGTCATTATAGCATTACATCCAAAGGTCATCAAAGGAGCATTTCCCATTGAATTTCAGGGTAAGGGGAAGGTCCATTGGGTCAAGACCTTTTGTGTTTACTCATAATTACTCAGAAAAATTTTCAACAGAAAGTCTGCAGCAGATAGAATAGGAGAGGAAAAGGTAACAAGTCTGAGTATTCACTCACTAATGATAATACTAGCCACCCATTTTACATTTGTCCCCTGGATGTTACTGTATGTTATTAAGGATTAGACAATGAATAACATTGATAAGAAGATTATCCTCTTTCTCTGTAACTGGAGCTACATGTTATTTTTCATTGTTTCATAGCCTACACTCCTTAATCTTCTTTTCTTCAAAGCCTTTTCTCCAGTCATAGAAGAGGGGAACTGATCTGTGTGTAAGAACCGGAGATGGTACAGGTAGCCCATGAGATGCTACTATCAGCGAGAAGTATGACTGTGGGGAGAAGGGTCTGTGATAGATAAGAAAAGAAACTGATGGGAGTCCTTACAGGTGCAACAGGACAAAGATGTCCTTCTGTATTGCTCCTAATCTGACTTAATTGTGGGCTATTGCCAAAAAGAGATGATCCTATTCTTTCTTCTCTCTTCCTGTGCGTCGCAAGTGGCAAGCTCTATCTGGTCCTTTATGTCATATGAAATAATCAAACAGCTATGCAGGGAGTCCGATAAACCTGCTGATCTGATAGAGAACATACCCTTCTTTTTTGTAGATTAGTTATCTGGTGGATCAGTGAACCAGAACAGCTCCTTCTAGAGCCTGATAATCATAGAATCATAAAATAGTTTGGGTAGGAAGGGACTATTTAAAGGTCATCTAGTCCAACACCCCTGCAATGAGCGGGGACATCATCAGGTTGCTCAGAGCCCCGTCCAACATGACCTTGAATGTTTCCAGGGATAGGGCATGTGATTAATAGATGGGGCATAATTAATGGATCCAGTTTTATGTTGGTGAAGAAAAAACAGAGGGTAGAAAAGTGGGATAGTGAGAGACGCCTGCTGTTATGTTAGATTAAATAGAACATGTAGATGCATCCTAAAAAATGTCAAATAGCCATATAGGACGGACTCAATTCTAGGATCTCGTAGTCGATTGGACCTCTCTGTGCCTGTTTCCTTTCTACTCAACAGATATATAAATGCTTTTGTATTTTTCTTTGCAAAGCATTGCAAAGACAACTGACTAATTCAACAACACAGTTCCTCTCAGGATCTGTCGCAGATGCTGGTGATGACTCGCCCACGTTGCAGTCCCATGCAGTTGCCAGCTTCCTTCTGCCTGCTTTTGTATCACTTCTGATGTCTTGTTAGGCCTACAGAGTGGGGCTGACTGGAATAGGAGTGAATTCCTCTTTTTCACACTACTAAGGACTGAGACAAAAAAGTTAAGGGTTATCTAGGTGTTAAATGATGCTGTTGGTTTTCTTTTGATCAAAACATTTGGGTAGCTGAGCTAAAGCATACAGCTGTGCCCACACATGCACAATTCTTGCTAACAGCTTTCTTGCTGCTTTGTTTTTTTTTCCTCATCACTCTTCCCTGTAGCATCACTGAAAGTTACATTATTAATTTCTATATTAATTAACATGTCAAATCAGGAAAACCAGCTACTATATGTCATAATTTTAATTTAAAAATTTTTCTTTAATGCAGTTTTAATGCTGGTGTGGATGATGGGACCCCAGTTCAGGACTCCTCAGTACAAGAGACATGGACAGACTAGAGAGAGCCCAGCGAAGGGCCATGAAGATGATGAATGGACTGGAGCATCTGTCCTATGAAGAAAGGCTGAAAGATCTGGGACCGTTCAGCCTGGAGAAGAGAAGGCTCAGGGGGATCTCACCAATGTATATAAATACCTAAAGGGAAAGTGCAAAGAGGATGGAGACAGGCTCTTTTCAGTGGTGCACCATAGCAGGACTGGAGGCAACAAGCACAAACTGAAACACAGGAGGCTTCATCTGAACATCAGGAAATACTTTTTCACTGTGAGGGTGACCAAGCACTGGCAGAGGTTGCTCAGGGAGGTGGTGGAATCTCCATCCTACAAGATACTCAAAAGGTGCCTGACCACGGTCCTGGGCAACTGGCTGTAGGTATCTCTGCTTGAGCAGGGACTTGGACGAGATGACCTCCAGCTGTCTCTTCCAACCTCAAATGTTCCATGATTCTATTAACCTCCTGTTTTTACTGAGAGTTTGAACTTCTGTCACTTTACTGCTTACAACCCTTTCTGATGATAAAATATGCAGTAATATGATTTCCCAATGTGTCCAACTGTTCTGTGTGATTCATCCGCAAGAAGAAATACCAGAATTACTGCCATATGCACTCTGTCTTTAATCTTACAAAAATAAACACTGAAGCCATTGAGGGTAAAGCAAATTGCTCCGGTTCCTAAAATAGAACAAACAGCAACATGTTATCCTCTTCTTCATCATGCAGAAGTAACTGAAGAATTCTCTGCTAGTAATTAATATGGAAAAAGTATAAGAGAAACAAGGCAAAACCTATATGAATGTGGAGGCAATTTAGGAAAGATTTTGCAATATGTAGTTAACCCCCCAAATGTTAAACGTCCCATTCTCAGAGTTAGCTCCAAGAACAACATTGTACTCCGTGATCTAGCTGCCACGAATAGGACTTTCAGTAGCTTTACCAAAGGCTCTATTCATCAAATTTAAGGGCACAGGCAAAGGAAATCGATTCACTTCTGGACCACTTTCCACTGAATGACTTTCCACTGTGAAATTCGTAAAATAAATAGTCTACTACCAGTTGCAATTGTACAAGACCGTTGCACAGTTTTTCTTGGGATTTTAGATGA
The DNA here is from genome assembly GCF_028500815.1 of Rissa tridactyla. Lineage (NCBI taxonomy): Eukaryota > Metazoa > Chordata > Aves > Charadriiformes > Laridae > Rissa > Rissa tridactyla. The sequence goes on from NC_071497.1 coordinate 21,068,118, forward strand.
AGCTGTGATCCTTGTGCTCCATCCTCTCAATAAATGTCACTAGTTCATTGTGAATTATTACTGCATGTGCATACCGTATATTTCATACAAGCAGGGATAGCTGAAGAATATCTAGGACTCTTAGATCTTGCGTCCCAGACTCATACCCCTTGTGATAGAGAGGCACTCTTACTGCATTGGAATAATTTTTGATACGTCTTGTGATGGTGTTTGGATTGCTGTTTGAATTTGTTTTCCAGGTTTAAGCTTTCTCGTTATTTCAATACCATGATAGAAATAGGGCTATAGCTGAAGCACAGAGTCAAAATCACTGCGGATTTTAAAAGTTATGGGTTGTACAGTATGCTCTGACAGCAGAATTCCTCTACAGAGCATGCCTCCAAGGCTTTCTGTAATCTAAATCAAGTCGTCTGTCTTTGTGGGACTTCCTGAGAGATCGGTTGAGATCACGAGCTGTTTGGGACAAACACGCCATAGAAGATGCAGCCATGGCATAAAGTAAATCCACTTTCCCATGTTGTCAGTCAGCCTCAGTCTTACTCTATCAGCAATGGTAAGATTTTAAGGCATTGCACTAACTGTTTTTCCTGCTCGTGTTTCTTGTCTAGGCATTAGCCTAGCCTGCTTCCTATGTGATGCAGTAGCCTTCTCTCCCTGCCTTCTGTGAGGCAGGTTAATTTTTTTTTATTCCACCCCTGTCCCCACCTTATTATTGAGCTCATTTCAGATACTCTTTCAGCATGTCTGATTTTTCCCTCATACTTCATAATTCTCATCCCTTTTATCTTTAAAGTTTAACACACCACTAACATCAGTTGAGCAACTTTTGAGACAGCCCTCTTGAAGGCAAACAATATAAATAAAGCTGTTCTGACATAAGTTGTCACCTCAGAAGTGCCAGAGGTGTGTGGACAGTGCTTTATGAAGTCATCTGTTCTTCAGCTGCTGGGAATGAAATGTGACAGTGCAATCTCTGTTTGTGGTTGGCTGTAAAAGGCAGAGGCAGTGAGAATAGGAGATTCCAGTGTCCTAATTCGGTTTCATAACAGTTATGTTTGTGTCCTGGGACAAATAACAAAAGCCCCCCAAATACTGCACATATGTTTAGCTGTTCACATGACATTTGTTCCATTGGTTTCAAATAATACATTTTTATGTATGAAGTCTAAACCCATACTTACTCCATGTAAGATTAAGACCTATTTTTTTCACTGGCCTGGTTTCTTCATCTGGAGGATAGCCATCTGCTATGTTAGAGATATTGGTAAGAGGGTTTGTAGATAAAAATTGTGAAGGAGGTTTTTAATTGCCACTATTTCTTTTTACTTGTTCCTACCATTTATTCTTGGCCAAATAAAAAAAATCTTAATGGAATAAAGTCTGAGTAAAACTTAAATAAGTTTTGTGATACCTTACCTTTCTATGCATTTTTAACTAAATATAATTGTCTGCCAGACAAAAGCAGCTTCCTGTTACACTACTGATTGCTTCAGGAAGTTCCAGATTTTCTCCTAAATATATAATAGCTGCACCACCCTCATAACATCCTAAAGGGCATACCACTTCTGTAGACTTCTTTTTGGCAGAAGTACTCAAAAGTGAATGTTCTGGGCTGCAAGTTAAATGCTGTTTGAGGACTTCTTGACTGCATGTACACTTACAAGTTTGGACCATATAAATGTGTACAGAGATGTTTTGAAACAAGCCAGATCTGTTTATTATTCCAACTTAATTGCTGAACGGGCAGACTGCCCTACTCTCTTTAACTTTTTATTGCAGGGAAGCTGTCTAATCTGGCTCTTCCTCCATCAACAGAACTTTGTGAACTGTTCACATCCCACTTTGAGAACAAAATTAAGATCATTGTGAGTCAGCTGCCCTCTAACGAGGCTGCCAACACTAACAATTCTGTAATTCCAAATCTTGAGCCTGTCACAATTCTCAAGCTACAAATACTTTTGGCATTTTATGCTCCAACACCTCAAGGCACTATTATGTTTTGCCAAATCTTTGGTCTAAACAGTTACAGTTTTTCTTGATTCTCTAATCCCTCTGGGTTCTCACATTGTTAATCTTTCTTTGATGGTGGAGAACTTCTTAATAATGCCACAAAGTAAAACAATTATCAGTCCAGATTTTAAGAAAAAAATCTGTTACCAATAGAAGATCCAGCATGTTGCCATCTAATATTCAATCATCATTCTTTTTAATTTTATTTTAGTGATTGTAACACATTGCAAATGTGGCAATATCTTTCAAAGAAGTCTCTTGGCTTTCTCTCAGGCTGGACCCTGTCTTCTGCACTGTGAAACAATATTCTTAAGAGTTTATTTTTGATCTTCATACCCTGACTGATGATGAATTTTTTGCTGCTGCTGCTAGATCTCTCTATTTCCTTTGGCATTATTTTGATCACAATAGAATATTAGGTCTCTTGGCAACCGAGATTGATTTAGTTCTTGTTTTCATTGAGTTCTATTATGTGCATAGTGATTCTGCCTTTCTCTTTCTGTCCCTCTCTCTCATGCATATATTCTCAGGCACACATACTCAAGAGTATCTTGTACATACCAGAGCACAAAGCAGGCCAGCAGAAGTGGTCCGGTGGTTAATAACCAACTCTCCTGGCCAGTGTGTGGGTTTCCACATTGTAATTCAATTAATAGTTGTAATACCTAGCACGTACATCATTTTTCATCAGAAGGTATGAAAGCTTTTTACAAAGATGCATAAGAACTAGTATGTCTGTAAAGACACTGTTGCAGACAGGGAAGTTTGCCTTTTTTATTACCGGGGAGCATAGCTGGTCTGGGAACAGAAACCAAGCTATCGGCGTATAGTATCATGAAGAAAGGGGTGTCATTACTGACATCTCACAGGTTTTCAGCCATCCAGTCTCAACCCATTTGTATGGCATAGTTTTTGTCCTTAGGTCCTGTTTCTTTTAGTCTTTATCTGTGTCAGTGCAAGTCTTGTAATATCCTTTGCAAAATGTTCGTATCTAGGCCATTTTATGTGTACAGCACTATCAATTGGGTATTCATTTGCCCAGATGCAATCTAATGCTATACAGTCTGGGAGGTCTGCTTAGGTGTTCAGGTGTTAGATTACTCCATTTTGCAGCACAGTGTCTATTAGCACTGGTCTTCTGCTCAGCTTTTCTTGAAATGTAAACCTGAGACATGTAAAGCTAAATCACTCGTCATTGGTTCCAGAAAGAAACTGCACCTGGTTTCCTTGTTTGCATTCTTTATCGATGCTCAAGGTATTCCTGCCTCGTAAACCAAAAGCCCTTTTTTACCAACTCTTATCTTATAGACAACTAATAGGTATTATTCTCAGCCTTTTTTAGATACATTTGGTGTCTGTTGTGTTTCTTGAAAAGACTGACAAAATACCAGTTCATTCTTCTTTGTAGATTATATTAAATGTTTTATATAGTCAAGTCCTCTTTATGTCAACATCTATTTTCCAGAATGTTTTGAAATTATCTGGGATATTTCAGTAAGTGATCTGACTTTCCTCAAGTAGAAAGTGAAATCTTAAAGGGATAGAAAAATGAAATCTTAATTCCGTTCTTCTTGAGTCACTGTTTCAGAGATTTAAAATAATATATGGAATATTACTGGTGTATTTAACCAAAAATGTATTTTAGATGAGTTTGGTAATCAAACACTCAAGGTATCAAATACTAGTCATTTTTTTCAACAGATTTTATATAGGAAAATGCTTAAAATATGGCTTTTAAGTGGATATAACTGTAGTGCAATGAAAGTTGTGTTTTTCATTTTCTCTTAGATTTTCTATATTGCATTTGTTCTTTTGAGGGGCTTCAGTGTAGCCAGTCCTGAAAACCTAACCTGTGTTCTAAAAGTAAAGCTGCTTTTTTTTCTGATCACACCATATCACCGATAATAAAGATTAAAGAATCAGAGGTTAGCTAATAAATCTACTTATCTTATGTAAAAGGAAAAGTATCTAGCTCATTCTCCCACAGCTGTGTTGATTCTATGCAACTACCAGGAATTAAAAGTGGTAAAAAAATACATTTTAATTACAGAAAAATAGAAGAAGGAAAAGCAGCTATGACTCAATGCAGACCAGGAGTAAGGCTGTTGGAAGGTGCCATTTTTATATGGTCACTTTGCGGACCACAGTCACAGTCGATTTTAAACAGAGACAATTTTACCAATCTAGGTGTAAAATGCTTAGGAACTGTTTTCTTAGTAACAGTACAGTGTAAACATCCCATTGAATAAACTGAAATTAAATATGCTTAACAATAATTCATTTTTTTGAAATGGTAACTTCCACGTGCTTATTCAAGCTAGTAGGTGACTACCTTTAACTAACTCATCTTTTTCTCAAGTATATATCTTGGCCATTTGTCAAGTGAAAATGTGTTCCAAAATTCTCGTGAATACTAAACCAGATCTAATAAATCCAGTATCATACTCTGTTTTATGCAGAGTCTATTCCTTCTGACTGAAACCCTATTGATTTTCAATCTACTTCTTAGGATACAAAGATAACATATTACGTAGCCGTCAGATTAATTTCCAGAATTCTATATCTGTCCATAGTGGAGATTTTAACAGAAATGAATGAAGATAAGTGTTTTGTGACTCAAGTTCAAATTGTATTCAGGAAACGCTATATTGCCTACACACACATCAGCATACCATTTCTCATTCTCTTTTATAAAAAATACTACAGAAAATAGCCATTGAGCATACTCCATGGAAGATAAACTCTGAAAATTGTGTCTTTGAATGCTGTCTTGTTCAAAGCCTAAAAAGGCTTTGTGGAAAAACTGAATTCTCATGCTGAACCTGAAAGAGGTTCTCAGGTTATTCAGAATTCGGTCTGTGAATATTATCACCCTTTGTACATGATTAGGCAAAGTTAAAAAGAAGTAATAACGATTCTGTCATTTCTTCAGGTCACGTGGTTTTAGCTGAGGAATCATTTTCCCTCCAAATCACTCTTCAAGAGAATTACTGTAGTCTTTAGCCATGGCATAAATATATATTAAAATTTTTCTTACTGCTTTTGTCTAAAGTATGTGATCAAAGCATGCAAATTTTCAGTATTTTCCAGCAATGGTAAGGTGAGCAATAAGTGCTTGATTTAAAAATGGAAGCTTTGTACTCTGAATTCCTGATAGTGTTTACTATAGCACTTATCCTGCTGAAATCAGTGGGACTTTGATGCTGATGGCATCAAAATTTGCCCATTCTTACTATTCTTTACTCTTGCTTACCAAAAAATGAAATAAAAAAGAAGTTGTTATATAGTAAGGGAGCTTCTCGAAGTGCATGTTTTGTCTTTGCTTTTGTTCCTTCCAGCCTATTACTTTTGCTTTGGAACTATTTATATAATAATAAAAGAAATGCTTTAATCTAACATTTCTTTATGGTCTGTATTACTTACATTGTTCTGCATGCACTGAAGGTAGTCTAATGTTGCAATTCTATGCTAAATCTATAAAGCCTTTGTCTTGAGGTTGTGAAAGCCTGAAAGAGGTGCTCAGAAAAATATCATCTCTACTTTTTTTTTTTTTCCCTTTTTTTCTGTACTCTACTTCTATATCTTTACATTTCCTGATGCGTGTTTCTGAAAGAAGTGTCTCTGGGCTTTCTTGCTAGCTACTCAGATCTTCTGCCTCTGCTTTTCTGTGATTTTTTTAGAAATCTGAAGAACTCTCAGAAAGTACCACAAAGAACAAGACTGCATGGTGGACAACCAAATTAACAGTCAAAATGGCAGGAGGAATACATTTTGAAAGGTACATGCCAGGGTTACTCAGGGAAAGAGAAGTTTAACAGAGCAGAAGAGTAAGATCAGGAGCATACCTTTCTCACCTCCTTGAGATGTAACTAGAGTCTGCTGTTCAGTAACAGAAAGGACAGCAACTTGGCAACAGAGAAAGTGAACTTAATTTCTTGCTTGAATCATTCAGAACTTTAAAAATATTGTGTATGGAATTTTGATGGCTAGGACAAGTCGTGATTTAGATTAGGTTAGATTTGTGTGATAAGTCCTTTTGTTTCACCTCTATAATGAAGCTCACTTGTACCCTAAGTGATTAAATAGTAAAAGCTAAGTCACTGTTAAAGTTTTTATGTTATCAGTGGGTTTTAGGGCATTTTATCTTAAGTAGTACCATTCTATTGAAGTGTGTGGCATGTTTTAATAATCCATGTAGGTGCAGAATAGACAGGAAATTATTCTGAAATGTAGAAGATTTTGAATGTCAAGAGAGTCCTAGGTTAATTGACTTGCCTGGCATGCATTAAAAGTGTGTTCTAACAGAGAAATGGGTGGTTTCATATCAAAAGTAGTGATAACATTCCAGAATGTTATTAATCCATTTCAGATAAACAGCATAATAATCCATCCATATGTACAAAGTGTAATTTCAGTTTGTATGTCTGAAAAGAAACAACACAAGTAATGATTAATTTGACTTGAAAAAACTCTGTTGAACTGCATGTACTGCATGTCAGTTAATCATGCATTATATTGGCAACATGACTTTGACTTTTTTGATATTCCCTGGAAATTTAAATGTAATAGGTTAAAAATACTAACTCTTGGAAAACTCAAAAACATAAAGGCTCTAAGGAAACAATAGTCCTTACCAGGAGTTTTGCAGTAAAAGAGTAAATGCATTTAGGTGACTAATTAGCCTAAAATAGGGTATCAACAAACAAATGTTCAAGTTTAGCACTAAGCACATTCTGTTTAGTAGACGCTTTGTTAAAGAAAGAAATCGTAAACTTATCCCAAATGCCTTTCTGGTGGAGTGGTAGAGGTCATTTTGCAAGTTCCTCCTGCACCTGTCTTCTTTAAGTGACACGGGCTGTGTATATCACAGCCTCCAGCATCACACAAAGAGCATACACAGAGAATTTCTTCTCAATATATGTGTATGTGTGAAGAACTTACCAGCTATGGCTTATTTTTGTCATCTGACAGATAAAAATTACAGCATGTTCAGCCAGCACAACAAATAGTGTGGGAGGTCCCTCTCATTCAGCAGAAGAATCAAATTAACCTGCCTCTGAGGGTGCTCTGCATTAGTCTGACTGGACTGAATAAGAATGTGATTGCTTTTCCTACTTCCGTCTGAATATTGTAAGCTTCAGAAGAGATGCAATAAATTATTTTAGGGCAATAGCATCTTACGCTTTGAGAACAAATTCCAAAGTGAAAGTGTAATATTGTGGTTAGGTTGCCAAAATATGAAACACCTGTACCTTACTATTTACATGTTGTCTTATAAATGTGCTGTATAAACTGTTGAATCTGTTTTGAAGTCACTTTCTCATACTGTAAGTTAAATAACCAACATGAAAGAACATCAGAAAATCAAATTCTGTACTTTGAAAACTCCAAGACCTTCAGTCTATGCTGTTGTGGAAGTCTAAACAGTATGTCTTAGAATCTCTGTAGTGGGCTTCTCTCACTGGAACAAAAGCAGCAATGGTAATCCTTTTGAGATTAAGTGAAAGAAAGTATCCCGTACATGTTGCTAGAGCAACTGTGTGTGTACCAGAAGTGAAGTGTTACAGCAACAGCATTCCGAGGTTTGCTCTTGGCTTTCGGGAGGAACCAAAGTCTTGTGATCGCAGCACTGACTGCAATCACATGTATAGATTTGACACTCTTGCAGGTGAACATGGTTTAGCCCGTGGCTCTGAAATGTGAGATTTCTCTACAGTGGTTGTCAGGCAGAAGCTTAAACTTTGTTCCTGCATTTCACCCAGTCGTCCACACGGAACAGCCGTGAGTGCCACCTGAGTCCTCACGTTCTGGTCAAGTTCCATCTGCCCCTTGTAGCCAGTAGCTGTTCTGCAGACAGTTTGCACAGCAGGCTGCAGATAGCCAGTGCCTAAGTCTCTGCTGCTTTCCTGCAAAATTTGTTGTCAAGAAGTTAGATGGAGTTTTATAGCTTGCTGTTTGATTCATAACCCTTCATTTTCCTCAACAGTTATTCCAAACTGCCAACACAGGCGTTACCTGTGCTGTAAGCTGGCTCACACTTTCTTTGTACTTCCATTTTATCTGTGGTGATTGGCCTTGGTTTTTCTGCTTTTTCGTGATGCAAAATTGTGTTTTGATAAATTATCTGTGTTTGTCTTTCAAGCATCAGCAATTGCTACAAGTGCACTGATGTGCTTAACATCTTGTAGGGTTCTCAGTATTATCTGGTTAAGATTTTCTTATGTTTATGAGATAAAACTGACCATTACATTTCGGCCTAGTGGAACCTTTCCCTGTGGTTATCAGCGGCTGCTGTGAACATTTTTATTTCCTCTGTTCTGTGTGGAGTATTCACTTTCTAAGGTCCCCTGATCATTTTCATTTGACTTGTTCCTCTTCCAGCGCAGAGGCCCATAGCATCCCTTGTCTTTCCATTTCTTTACCTATGGTACATTGTATTCTGGAGATTATTTCTTGGGGGTCTTTTCTACTAAAAGTCTCAAGTTTGTTATCGGGTATTTTGGCGGGAAGCAGGAGAAGGTAGGGCTCTTAAAGCATACAGTAGAAAGAAGTGATTTATTTTTTAACTTTTTTGAACTTAACAGCTATACCACAGTTGCCTGCAATTGTAGTGCACTTGAACTCAGTGACCGAAGTGTTTCTTTCCAGTGTACACTTTCCATCTCTTCTTTCTAAACCCAAAAATCAGTACTTGCATTGCCAATGTAGCAGAACACCTAACCTGTTCCAGCCAAAATGTGGAATAGCTCACAAAATCATGTCTCTCTAACAGCTTTGGGTTTTAGGGTTGTCTTTTTTTAATGTCTGTTCGGCTGGCTAGAGGCTAAGTGCCTGTGACAGGATACAGAGAGCCTACTTGTTTTCTCCAAACAAGGCAGTTAGCTCCCAGTATAGATTTAGCACGGATGCACAAGGTGAAATAATAAGGCCAGTCTGGTTGTCAGAAGGCAAACAGGAAACTAGAAAAACTGCTTTTTGTTAGTGAGAAGGGAAGAGTGCAGGATTTCACAATGGGGCGCTTAGGCAGGTTTCTAGCCTAAGCTGTGTGGTTGTTCCGTGTATTTCCATACATCAGCTGGTTTGGTTTTGGCTCCCTTGCCATGAATAATTCACACTGGAGGATGTCAGAAAGTAAGCAGAAAATTGCCAGCTGCAATATGAATGCTCTCTATTGAAAATCCAGTTGTTTTATCTATGTCATTTATTCTTTGAGCAGCTGTATTTCTGGATTCAGTTCTAGACTTCAGTTGCTATGAACCCATAGTTCCAGGTAACATTATGGCAAGTACTTAACCACGTGAAGAACTGAAACAAACATTTGTCTGCTAAAGCACCAGAAATTGAACTAAAGCAACTATGGTGGAGTGGCAAGGTCTCTACTGTAGTTACTTAGTTATTTCAATTGTTGATTTAGATATTCGTCCTGTAAAGTTCATCTTCATATGCTGTTCATTTTTATTCATTTACATCGTAAACTCCGTTGGTCGTGAGGTGCTATTTATTAGTACTGCTGTAGCAGCCCAAAGTTTTCTACTCGATGCTAAAGCTGTGACCAGAGGTTTTTCACAGTGTGAACGGTACACACCACACGTCTCCTCCAGAAGAGCTATCACCCTCTCCCCAAGGCCTTCTGTACACATGAAAGTTTACCAAAACAGCTGTTCCTGAATAATGACACTAGAATGAACACCTGTATTCCAGAATTTGACTTACTGAAGTAAGTACCACATAGAGGCTTATTTTAAGCAAAAAATCATCTACCAGACATAGTCCAGCAAAAAACAAAGAACATTGGCAGGGCAGGTATTTCAGACGTGTTCTTGCAGCCTTTTACCACATGGTACACAAGGCAAAGGAAGACACAGTCCCTGCTTTGAACTTTTGTTCCCTGGGGCTGTCAGTCTTTTCCTTTCCTCATCAATAGATTCACTGGTGATTTATGAAGTGGGGGGGGGGGGGGGAACAAAACAACAAAAAAACTACCAGGGTGCAGGCCTAGAAAAATCTGCTAGAAAAGTATATGTTGTGAAAAAGCAGTTAAGTGGAAAACACAAAGTGTGAGGGTTTTCTGGTTTTTTCTGACATTGAGTCATGATTGTGATGCTAAGCCAAAATTGAAAAAGAACCCCATAATTTCCATTTATTTATGCAAACATTGTGGTAAAACCACGGCATTCTCATGACAATACTAACCATTGAAATGCTACTATTCTTGAGTTTTGTCCAGACCTTATCATTCTCATGTCACATGCAAACAATCATATTTAATAGATTCCGTATTTATGAGAGCTATTTTTAGATAAAGTACAGGAAAACTCTCTAGACTACGTTTTGCTGTTTGAAGTAGCCACCCAGTCTTCCTTAAGCATTCAAAATGTTGAGTTGCTTAGTTTTGGAGAGCTTGACATGAGGGATTGTAAAGGAGGTCTGCCTTTCAGAGTGCTCCCTTACACCCTTTCTGAAACTACAGTGAATGAAATACGTGTAAGAGTGTGCACTCAACCATGCAGAAATCAAAAAATTGTGAAAACTGTACTTAAAGATGTCAGATGTGCTTAAAGTATTCTGACTACTAATCTTGTTATCACCCAGAGAATGGATCTTAAATTGTATAATCCTATCTGGAAAGCTGTCTTAATATACTGTATCATAGATTAAACTGTGTCATTGGTTAAAAAAAAAAAGGGAAAAAAAGAGACAAAACCTATATTTGAATAGTTAATTTAATTGTCCAATAATTGAGAATCCTTTCAGATAGGCTGTGCGTGAAAGTAGGAATTAAATTAACCCAAGTTTGGCATGTTTAAGTTCAACTTTATTTGTACCCTGACTTGATTTATTTTTACTTGGTCTTTACAACTGAGTAATTCCTTCTCTCATCCCATCTGCGGTGTGCCTTGCTTGGAGCAGAGTTTTTTTTGCTGATGGACATAAATATTTGAATCTGCCTGTGAGGGGGATTTGGTGGCTGGGGGAATTGGTAATAGACTATAGAGCATTTCACCTCAAAGGTCACTAGTTCACATCCGTATCAGGTCAATAGTGGCAGAAAGTCATTATGCATCGGGCTGGCATCTGTTTGGTGGCCATTGCCAAATCATTTAATAATCTCAGTCCAATTCCACGTGACCAGGTGCTTTCTGCTCTCCCCACAGCCTCCTCGGGGCTTTCTTACCTGCTCCCAAGGAAGCATCCCAATCCCAATTTTTGAGGGACCCCTTCATCCCCCAGGCACCCAAAAAGGGACTCAGACAGGGACCCGCACCTCCCAGGCTCTGCCGCACACCAGCACCCCCAGAGAGAGGGCAGCGGGGGAGGGGGGGCGGCTGCCTCGGGGAGGGGGGGCTGCCTCTCCCGCACCCCTCTCATTGCCATCCCTCCGGGGCGTCTCGCAGGCAACGCCGCGGCAGCGGCCACCGGCCCCGCCGCACCTCCCCCTGGCCCTCGCCCCGCGGGCGCCCCCTGCGGCCCCTCCCGGCGGCTGCGGCCGCCGCTCCGCCCGCGGGGGTCTGGCCCTCCTGCCGCCGCTCCTTTCCCACGAGGGAAAGCAGCCCGGGGGGGAGGGTGGGGGAGGAGGTGGGTGTCTCCGTGGGCGCGCAGCGGGGCTGGCCCCTTCACCTGGCGGCGCTGGACGCGGGGGCTGAGCCGCCTGCGCCGGCAGGTCGCCGGCCGCCGGGGGCGCGCAGGGAGCTCAGCGCGGAGGTCCGGGCTCTGGAGAGCAGGGTCTCCTGCCTCGGCACTCTCCCGACCCACGGGGCTCGCCACCGCCGGACCGACGCAGCCCTTTCCGCTCCGCATCCCTCGCCTGACCCCGGGGCGTGCTGTTAGCCAGGGGCGGGCGAGGGGGAAACAGCTTTTTTGGCCAGTTTTAGCCGCTCTCGCCACGCCTTGGTTGCTTTCCAATTTCGGGGAAAGAGAAGGAGGCGGGGTGGGACGTAGGGGGGGAAGTGCCTGGCTTCAGTTCAGGAAATGCTCGGGAGGTGGCGAGTGCCGCCAGGCCGCCCCGTCGCCCCGCCGCTGCGCGGGGAGGCCCGGGACGCGGCCCCGCTCCCCAGCGGCAGCGGCGCCGGGGCCGCCCGGCCGTGCGGGGCTCGGGGGAAGCCCCCCCGGGCTTGCCGGACGGGTGGGCTGACCTGCCCCAGGCAGGGTTCTCGCTGGGGGTACCACGTTCGGACCACGTGTGTAGAAATAGGTCCGTGCATTGCGTAGAGCCTTCCTCCATCCCTCCTCCTCCCCCTCTTCTTCGCTTCGAGGGAAACTAAATCCAGACGGTGAGCTGTAGGAGAGCGCGAATCCCCGTGAATCCCATCTGAATAAATGTCTATATTAATGAATTATTAACTCAGCCGCTCATGACCTTAAAACTGGAATGAGGAGACGCCTAGGGCAAGAAGGAAAGATGCTGAATCCTTTATCGGACTCCTGTCAGAGGTAACCGACCATTTGTCTTCCCCAGATCAGGAGAATTAATTAATATGAAAGGCAAACTTTTTAATTGTGTGTCAAACGAAATCAGATAGGGTGTCCCCGATTCAATCCCCTCCTAAGAGGGGTTTAGCTCCCTTTTCTACCCCCAGCATAAAATAAAACTTTCAAGTTTCCAAAGAGACGGACATCCTTCCTAAGGGTTATTTACAAAACAAACAAACAAACAAAAACAATCAAAGAAAAGAAAAGAAAAAATCCCAGGGAAAATGATGAATTTGGGTAGTTAATTTATCGATCTTGGCTCCTCTTCCCGCTTGTTTTATTTTAGAGGTCATTAATCAATGAAGAAAAACACCACCGTGTTCCCCCTTTGCATTTAATACACTTACCCTCCTTATTTATTTCTTTTGAACAAATTCCTAGCAAATATTCACCAATCGATTCGTAGGCGATGGATTTTTATAAAGGTTTGATCGCTTTCTAAACGGTCAATGTGATTTGTTTCAGCGCTCGTCCTCTAATAATGAAAAAGCCTGAGAGAAGGGGAAGGAGAGGCAGTAGTTAATAACTCCTTCCTTTTCCTCCGCATCTTTACACACAGAAGTCGCATCCAGGAGGAAAAAAATAATAATAATTAAAAAAAATCAAACCAACGACTAAGAAATAGTAACAAATAGGCGGTAGAGAAACTCGGGGGAGACAAAAGGGACGCGCAGACACCGCTCTGCCTGGGGAAGCGAGACCAGAGGTCAGGGTTGGCTACAGCCATCCCGGGGGGGCGCAGGCTCCGGGGCTGGCAAACACGCTCGCAGATCTGCTAGTCCAGGTCTTTCCGAGGGGACGGAGGAGACGGGAGACGTTTGGAGAGGCTGGGACCAGAGCCGTTTTCTGTCCTAAGCGGGCACCTCGCTCCCTTCCCCGGGGCGGGGAGCCCCGCTCGCCCCGCTCCCCCCGCTCGCCCCTCGGCAGCGCAGCTCCCCCACCGCTCCCGCAGCTTCCCCGCCGTCGCTATCCGCCTTTCCCGGCGCGGGTCGAGCAAGCCCGGCGCAGCCGGGGGTGCTTGTCCCTAAGTAAAAAGAATAATAAAATAAAAAGCCAAAGGACGAGGCTTCTTGGGTCCGCCGGAGTCACGGGGAGCGCCGGACGGTGCTGCCGGGCCGCAGCCCCGCAGACCTGCGGGGACCGGGTCCCTCCCGCCCGCCGCCCGCGTCGCCCTCTCCCGCCGCCCGCCCGGCCCTGAGAACGGACGAAGGCGGCGAGCCTTCTACTTCTTTCTTCCCCTCTCCTCCACTTAGGCTGGGTCCCAAAGTGTCAGGGGGTCTATAAATTTCATTCTGACACCCTGATCGCTCGAAGCGCTACTTTTCTAGCTGTAAAAGAAAAAAAAAAAAAAGCAACCAAAAAAACCCCCAACCCACAGTAACAGATTAAAGTCCTCCTAATATGAACCCGCATGGAATATTTCTGTTAACAACTCAAGGCAAGTGCAGATATTGACAATGTACTTAAGCCCATTAGCAAGGAGCTTTTCCCCACTTCATCACGTTTTTCTAGCGTGAAACGAATTTTCAGAGATTGCTGCCACTAAAAGCGATTGAGTATTTTTAAAAGACGTCCGGTAAGGAAAACAGCAATAATGCAGAAGTGCACATTTAAAAAAAAAAAATGAAAAGAGTCGGAAGGGGCGATATAAAATTGTGACCAGGAGGGAGCTGACCAAGGACGAGACACTGTATTAATGCGGTGAAAACAGAGAAAACCCATTGGCAGAGGAGGGTACCCAACAGCGCGCTGTGCGCACGATGGCGAGTGTGCGGACAGACTCCCACCCCGCACCTCTGTTCCTCGGCTGCACGGCAGCGTTTCAGAACTTCAGAACGTGGATTATTAGAGCGAAAGGGCTGAAAATTCATTACATGTTGCACAATGGAATTGATCAAAGACATCAAGAAGGCTTTTATAGCCAACTTTATAACCCATAAAAATCGGGGGGCTTTCCTACTCGTGTTTGCTTTTAACTTAGGTGTTATCAATCTATACAGCACATGACGGATGACCTTGTCAAAATTACGCCAGTCAAAACATTTTTTGCCCCAGCCCTGTTCAAATTTGTGTTAAAATGTCCTGCCTTAGACACAGACAAAGTCTAAACAGCAGCAGCTTTCCCAGGGTCTGCGAGGATGAAGGGTGGGAAAGAAAGAAACTAGGAACAGGGTGGGGGGAAAGGCAAAAACAGTTTACACGCGGACATGTTATGTTTGTCAGCAAGCGTGCGTTTAGTGTCAGCGGGACACCTGACAGTGGGGGCTTTTCTGACCTAGAGAGATGTTTTGGTGGCACAAACACTTTGTGTAAGTATTTGGTCTTAAATGCATGGGATGCTACGTACATGCTCTATACATAAGAGATTATAGTTCTCGTCTAGTTTTTCATACAGTGTAGGAAAGAAACTGAAAAAACCTATTAAAATACTCACTGAGTAGCGGGGCGGAAAAAAAAAAGCAGACAATTTTTAAGCATAGTGGAAAGAAAAGGTCGCTAGAAATGAGAAGTTTCTCGCCACAGGTTGCACCTCCGTCTGCATAGTTCTTGCTCTGTGCTGTAAGCGAGCACAGAGAGCAAGAGAGAGACGTGCTGCAGGGGACATTCTGGGGCGGTGAGTTTCCTCACCGGTGTTGGGACCTTCTGGGGCAGGTCTCAGGTAGCCGAGGGGACCGGGGTCATGCCAGGAGACACGTGAAGTAGCCGGGAGAGTATCAGGACAGCGAAATGGGCCGGGAAGGTCTCTAAAATCCACCCTCGTCGGGGGGAGCAAAAGACAAGTGAGGCAAGGCCGTGGTTGCCGGGAGCCTGGCAGGGTGCGAAGCGCTCGCTGGCCACCGCCACCGCCCCGGCGCTGGGGACCGCACAGCGACGCGGCTCCTGGTCGGGGCTGCGCCGGGCTATCGCTGCCCTTCCACCAGGGCAAGAGCCCGACTCTTCCCGGCGCTGTAGAGGAGGCTGGGTGGCGTGGGGGGTGGTGGGGGTGCGGGGGGTGGGGGGAGCGGGGGAGGGAGGGACAGAGGAGGGAAAGGCAAGAAAGGGACACCTTTAAAAGTTGAGCAAGGAACAAAGTGGGGGAAGTTGCCAAAAAAAAAAAAAAAAAAAAAGGGCTCTGCGTTCAAGCTCGCTGGTAGCTTCCCGCTCCCTCCCCTCCCTCTCGCACACACACACACCACACACCAAACACACGCGCACCCGCACACACACACACACACACACACGCACGCACACTCTCTTGTATTTTGCGCTGTCGTAAAACCCACGTGTCTAGCCCGGAGGCTGCCAGAGCCCAGCAAAGAGCCCGGGCGCGACTGCGATGCGCAGCCACGGCAGAGGGAGCCCGGCGGCTCGCAGCTAGCCGGCCCGCCGGTCCCCGGCACCTGGGAGAGGATCACACCGGTTCCCCCTGGACGAAGACCAGGAAAGCCTCTCCTCTCCACCCTCCTCCGCCTCCAGGGCTGTCGGGGCTGCCCGCACCTCCGCACGCCGACCGCGCAGCAGCCGCTCCGGCGCACCCCGCTCAGGTAAGGCAGCTCCGGGGCGGGGGCCCCGGCACAGCCAGCCCAGCCGGGGCCGCAGCGGGGTACCTTCTCCCGGGGGTGGGGTGCTGCCGGGCCGCGTCCTCCTCCTGTAAACGCTGGAGCGCCCGGAGAGAAAAAAAACGCGCGCGTCTGTGCGTGGGGCTGAAGTTTCCTCCTCCCTGTTGTCAACTTTGTGAGTCGTTTGCTCCCGCCGAGGGAGGGAAGGGAACTGAAAGGGAAAGAGATTGCCTGCGCCGGGGACGGGGTGGGCTGCGCGCCCCCCGGGGCGGCTGGCTCTCCGTCCGCGGGCGTGAGGGGCTGCCCGCCGCCGCTGCTGTCCTCCTGCCCGCGCTCCGAGGGAGGCGGGGGGGCAAAGTCTGGTCGCCGGGGCCAGCGCGTTTCTCGCCTGTCCGCCCTGGGGCTCTTCGGGACGAGGTTTTTCTTCTGCCGAGCCTGGCAGGGGCGGGGAAGCGAGTCGGGGACGGTCCCGCCGCCGACCGCGGGCAGCCGGCGCGGGACGCCCACGCGTGGGCCGGCGTGTCCGAGCGCGGAGAGGCGCCGCGGCGTCGGGGCGGCCCGTCCGGGGCGGGGCGGGGGTCTCACGTCTGCTGTCCCCCTTCCTCTCCGCTCCACAGGCAGCGCGATGCTGAAGCCCGGCGACCCCGGCGGATCCGCTTTCCTGAAGGTAGATCCCGCCTATCTGCAGCACTGGCAGCAGCTCTTCCCGCAGAGCGGCCAGCTCAAGAGCAGCGGGGCCCTCGCCCAGCTCCAGCCGCCCGACAGAGCCGAGCCCCCGGCCGACAGCCTCCGCCAGCGCCCGGCCTCTCTCTCCTCCGCCTCCTCGTCCTCTTCCTCCTCCACTCCGTCTTCCTCCTCCACCTCCTCCTGCGTGGCCGCGGCGGCCGCTTCCCTGGCCGGCCTGACCTCCCTGCCTGTGACCCAGCTCCCGGTCTTCGGGCCGCTGCAGAGCTCCGAGCCCCCGGCCGGGGGAGCGCCCGCTCCCCTGCAGGGCAAGGACTTGTGCGGGGCCGGCGGCGGCGGCAGCAAATGCGGCGAGCGCGCTGCCGCCCGGTTCCGGTGCACGGCCGAGGAGCTGGACTACTACCTGTACGGGCAGCAACGCATGGAGATCATCCCCTTGAACCAGCACACCAGTGACCCCAACAACCGTACGTATCGTGCCCCATGTCGCAGTCCCCCTCCCCGCCATCCTCCTCCTCCCCCCGCATCGGCACAGCCTCGGGACGCCCCAGGTTGGGGGACGGCAGTCGGTGCTTGCACCGCTCCCTCCGTGAGCAGCATCCTCCGCCCTGCCCTTCCCTCCTTCAGGCTGCTTTTGCGTTGTTCCCAGTGCTTTCGGGAGGCAGGCGGTAGCCCCTCGACGATAGCTCTTCTTGTCCGAGACCCACGTCCTTCCCTGGAAGGCGTGCTTCCCCGGGAAGGCTGCTGTGGGGGTAGGTTTCTCTCGGAGGGCTACTTAGGAAACTGGATTCAGAAATGCTTCAGAGCAACTTGCTATAAAACTGGTCCTTTCTTGCCTTGCTCGTCTCACTGCGTTCCTGCCTGGGAAGCCCGGGCTTCGCTGAATACCCAGAAATCAATTACTTCTCCGAGCTGGGCAGGGGAAAAGTTGCAGTTTTCATCCGATGGACGAGGGCAAAGTTTTCCTCCCTCTTATCTCGGAGTATCGTTTTCCTTTCAGACCTCGTTAACACCTCGCCGGTTTTAGTTTTCACCCCTACGGAAAAGCATGACATGATCATTTAGTAAGAAAAGCTGGTTTTCTAGACGAAAAAGTCGTCTGCCTGACTGTCAGAATTAATTTAGGACTTGGTGGTTAGAAAACGTTTAATACTGGTATTGCCAGTTATAGAGGTGTTTTGTTGTAGGTTTTGGTTTTTTTTTTTTTTTTTGAGAGGGGGGCACCCCTATTATCAAACATCCGTATCGATGAGACGTTTGTGATTTTGGAAATTGGTTCTTTTGCCTGTCTTTTGTTCCTGTATCTGTCGATACTACACAACCGAGGAGATTCACGGGGTGAAAAAAAGTAGATGAACTATATTAATTGATCAGATTTATTGCTAACATTCAGAGCATACGGATCTGTCCCTGTTAAAACACTGGAACATGGCTTCAGCGTGTGCACTTTTTTTCCATTGCTTCAAACACCCTCTTTTATCCTAAGGTATCTTAAATTTCTTCATTTTTGTTGTCCCCCTCCCTGAAATATCTATTTAAGGAAGGCTGTTGAACGGACAAAAGATACCCCAAAGCAGCGGTCCGTAAACACATGCCCAAGCGAAATGCGTATTCGTTTAATTTCATTTCAGATGCGGGGTTTGTTTTGAAAGTTTCCATGAAACTCTGTTGTGTATTAATTGAACTGCGTGGATGCTAGCATAGTCTTAAGCATTGCGCGTACGTCTTGAAGAGCGAGAGGAAAGTTGACTCTGAGTTTGGTGGGTATCCCCCCCCCTTCTTAACGTTGCAAATCTTTCTATATTGGATACCGACTTTGTTTTGAGCGACTTCCTCATGCTTAGTTTTACCTTGTAGTGAAACGTGTTAGTGTATTTTCTATTCGCGGGTGCAGAAAACGTGATCTCATAAATTACATGCACTTAATGGAATCTGAAATGCACTTTTAATCGCCAACGGAACCGTTCAGACAATACATGTTTTACTTCTCGGAGCAGCTCTGCAAATCTGCAAGATAAAGGTTTTAAAAAGAGAAAGGAAGTTAAAAAAAAGCGATTTGGGGGGGAGCATTTTTAAGGAGGGAGTGGAATAATAGCATGCCGCAGAGTTGCAGGCGAAGCCTGCACAGTTTCTTCCCAACCGCGCTGTTGAAGGTGGGTTCGAGAAAGCAAAGGTGTCGATGGGCGGAAAGGACGCGTGTGACCCGTGTCCGGCCGGGACGGGGCCGCACTCGCCGTCCGAAGGACGGGGCCGGGGACTGCCAGCACGGTCTGTCCTTCTCCCCCCCCCCCTTTTTTTTTTTTTCCTGCAGCTAGGTCTAAAAAGTCTCATCATTGAACTTGTTTACAAGGCGACTTTCCCTCCAGCGGTTATTAAGTGAGCAAAACTTTTAACCCGAGTGTTTCCACCTTCTCGGACCAGGTGTGTTTGCTTTGGGCAACTCCTTCTTAGAAATAAAGAAAAAATAAATTAAAAAAAAAGCGCACAGTAAATGAGGAAGGAGCAGGGGAGCTGCGGTCCGTGGCGTGCCACGCACGCCACTCGCTCGCAGGGCCGGAGGCGCAGCGAAGCGAAGTCGCAGGGCATCGTCCTGGCTGCCCCTGCGCGGTCCCGGAGTGCCCGGGGGGTCACGGAAGGAGTCCGTGCGCTGGCGGCGGTTTTCATCCGCTCCGACCCCGTCCCTCGCTCCCCGCTCCGGTGCCCGTTTGAGGGGAAGGAGGTCGGGGCTGTGGCTGAGGGGTGGCGCGATCGACTTCGGTTGGAGTTATACTCGCTTGCCCCACCGAAACTCCGAGGCGGACAAGCAGGCGCCTTGCGGGGTGTGTGTGTGTGTGTGTGTAGGTGTGTAGTTGTGTGTGTGGGTGTGGGTGTGTGTCTCTCCAGCCAGGGACAGAAACCCGCAGGGCCCGATCCCCTCCCGGCCGCGGGGTGCAGGGCCGCCGCCTCGGCCTTGCTGGCTGGTTTGGGGTGGGCGGCAAGGCGCCCGCCTGCTGCTCGGGTTTTAACTTTAGATGTACCTCCTCCGCCAACCGAGTGCCCCGTTTCCCCTTCTTTTTCAAATTACACCCTCTCCGAGCATCCCCTTCTTCTCTGTTTTTCAAACGCCCTCTCTCCCCATCCCCGAGCATCCCTATCTTCTCCGGGGCCCTCCCGGCAGGATCCACCCCCTGGGCTGACCCGCTCGGGAGAGGCGCCTGCATACTCCTCCGGTGCCCCGAAGAGCGGCCGCCCCAGAGCCACGGGTCAGCGGGCGGGCTGGCGGCTCCCGCGGGGGCGGTGGCGGCCTCGCCGCCTCCGCGCCGGGAAAGCCCGAGGCGCTCCGGGGCTGTCCGCCACCCCCCGGGCCCGGCTCCCCTGCGCCCGGCCCGGCCCGGCGCCGGGCGGCCGCCGTGGGAAGATGGATGGGGGGCGGTTTCCCCATAGACACACGCCTTGGTCGTCAAATATCAATGAATATGGCACGGTCTTGGGCGAGAGAGGGTGGCGAGAGCCGCCAAGGAGCTGTGGGTTAAAGGCCTGTGTGTAATTGTTTTAAATTGAAAGGGGTTTAGTTCGGGGAAAAAAAAAAAAAGAAAAAAAAAAAGAAAAAAAGGAACCAACCAAGAAACGGCCTTAATTAGGGCCCTGCAGTCTTTACTCCCAGGGAAGTAAAGGGGATTATGTTAAAATCCTGATAATGTGGCAGGCGGCTGGGGACCGTTTTCTTCCCAGCTCTGAATCTGGAAGGCTGAGGGTATTTCTGGGAGCTGGGGGAGGGGGCCGGCGAGGAGATCTCCTAGGGCGAGTTTGTGGGGTGCGGGGTCGGCTTGCTCCCGGGTAGGGTTGCCCTTCGCTGCTGGGGAGAGGCTTTCGCAGCAGAGAAGTCTGCGACTCCTCTACCTGCACCAGAAAGCGCCAGCCTGCCACTGTAATAAATATGCTGTGTAAAACTAAAGTGTCACGCAAGCAAGCAGTTTGCACGCCTCTTCCCATTCAATTTACGGGGACACACTGTATATATAACATGCTGTGAAGTGGATCGGTATGGGGAATATTTGGATTTTTTTTTTTTCTCTAGACTGCTGGTAACCTGTATGATTTAGCTATTTTACATCATTAGTTACCCAGCACCCTTAAACATAGCAGATAGCCATATATTAGATTGAGGTTAGAGAAGGTGGTGACTGTTTATTTAGGGTGATAAAATGGTCCATCAGCAGTAATCTCCATCGATATGTGCCACCAGGAGATGAAGGATGAGGGGACAAGCCACAATTAATTGCCCTATAGTTTTGTAGGAGAGAGTGGAGCCGGTGCGGACTGAACTTCGATCTCCTCTCCCAGAGCCTATTCATCATCTCTACATTGTATATGGGGGTCTCTCAGGGGCAGGGGGCGGCAAGGTTTATCTACACACAATATTCTCCTACCCTTCTCATACCTGACACGGAAATTTAATTCATTCATACCTTCAATCGAAGGCAGGGAAAATTAAACCCACCTCCCCCAACCCGCCCCCCACCCACCTCGCAAAAACGACCCGAAAGCCGCTCCGCAAGCGGGATGGTCCCCCCCGACCCCCCGTCCCACCCCGGGGTGCCCAGGCGAGCCCCCTCACACCGTCATCCTCGGAGGAGCTGGGGCGGGGGGTGACAGATGCACCCTGGCCGGGGGGCTCGGTCCCCGCCGGGGGTCGGGACACCGCTTGGTGCGGCCGGCGGGGGCTCCGCATCGCCTCCCCCTCCGATGCGAGGGGGTAAAACACCGGGGAGGGGGGGTGTCGGACCCCGTGAGGGTAGGGCAGAGCTGGGGCGGGGTGGCCGGGAGCCGGTGACGTGGGAGCCGGTGCCGGGGGGGAGCCGGTGCCGTCCGTGACTCGCTGCCCTCCGGCGGCCGCTCCGCACCCCCCGGGCCGCGATCCGGCCCCTAGGGCGGCCGGCTGGGGGCTCGGCACCGCTCTCCACAGCGAGTATTTAGACTAGATAAACAAATAAATAAAAGGAACCTGAGGGAGAAAGCGTATCTGAGCTTCCTCCCCCAGAAAGCCCACCGCAAGGCAGGCAGCCTGTGAGAAACTGCGATTAATTTTGCAAAAAGAGATGTGTGCCAGCTCGTCGATGAGGAAACTGAGGCATGAGGAGCCCGCGATCCCTCGGAAAAAGCCGACCCTCGGGAAATGAAAGGGTACCGTCTCACCTAGCCCACCCTCCTTCTTAGTTGGGTACCCTGGCCCAGCCGCCGTGATTTATACTCGCAAGTGAGTAATACCGTGTGAAATGATGGCCACTTACACCGGATACCTGCATGCTTGTGGTGAATTATGAAGCAAAGGGTCAGAGGCCACCCTTCTTTAATACCAGCAAACTGCAGGTATCCTGTGTAACTGCACCTCTGAAGCATATTATTGCCGGGGCAAAAATGTATTTCTTTCATTTATTGTTACAGCTGGTTTGCTGGTTAAAACACTGTGTTGGATCCTACTTTTCACTGACAAAAGCTTTCTCCTTTCAGATTCCCTTTAAAATATGCAGTAGTAATGTTATTTAAGTTGGAGAGTGTTTATAATTGTATTTTGGGGGCAATGACGTGTCCATTCCTTTTGCTTAGGTTTAGTACTTTTAAGGGTACTCACATAGAGCTATAGTGCTGGCATTACACTGTGTTCATTTTTATGGAGGCAAATAAATGATAACAAATTACACTCCTCCCAAAAGAGCCATACCAAACAGCTCCACTAGGAAATAGTTTGATTTTTTTTCTTGCTTCTTCCTTGACTTAACCCTCCTGTCTGTAGAGTGTGAAGGTAGGAAGTGAGGAACTGATCGCCTTCCAAAAAGTCTGGCCACATCTGGGCCTGCAATGGAGCATTCCCACTGACCCTACCTTCTACATCTCCTGATGTTATCAGGAAACACTCTGCTCCGGCTGCAGTCCTCCTTGCTTTTTCTGTTTTCATCAGCTCCCTCAATTTTCTCACGTTTCTTGCTGTTTCTTGCCTTGATTTGGGGCTTGACTGATGCTATTGCAGCCAGTGGAAGTATTCATTTTAGCAGACCTTGGAGGAGGTCTGTACTCACACAGCTGCTCTCTGAGGCCAAAATAGGGCACAGTACGATTCTCCTTGTTGCCTTGTGTTGCAGTCCTCTGGAAAGCTCACACTTGTCCCACCATGTTCCTTTTATGTGAACTTCCCACACCCATGTGCGTCTTAATGGTTGCTATCCAGTTTAGAGACCCTAGTGATGTCAGTGGGCCACAACACTCCCCCTCTCAAAAAAACCCCCTTCTTTTCCATGTATTATTAAGCAAATTGGTGCACTGCATCACATCCTACTTTGCAGTGTCCTTGAAGATGACGCTGTTAATCCTTTCTGTGAGGCAGGATAGTGCACAAGCCTTGAAGTTCCCTGGTCCCCTGAGGCAGAGGAATCCACTGCTTACAGTGACTGTCTTTAAATGGGTAGTATAACATTATTGAAAATGTTCTTGTGTTAAAGCCTTCCAGGTATCATTACACAAAAGTTAGTTACGGAAGAGGAAAAATGCATGATAACTTTTTACTCAAGGCATGGTAAAATATGTCTAGTAAGGCTTCCACTCCATATAACATTTATGAGGTATTTTTAAAATTTTATTTGTACAATTAAAAACTGAAGAGATGTATAAAGCATGCAACTAAGAAGAATTCCAGTATTGCTTAGTACTAAAGACAAACTCCTTTCCTCTCATCAACAAGCTGTACGCCAAAACAGTTTCAGAAGATGTTCCACTTTCCAAATTTTCAGCTTTGGCAGGACAATGGGAAAGGAACACAGCAGGAGATCAGATACTGCTGCTGCCAAGCATTAAGACATTACCAGTGGTTTTGGATAGTGGAAAATAAATATCACTCTGTGTGACTTTCAGTAAGGGTAAATGACATTGACACAGGTTTTGTTTATAATCCCTGTCAATTTCTTAATTTCTTTTCCTTGAAAAGGTAGAAATAAAATGTTTTATCCACATTCATGCACATATATTGCCAGGATGAATTGAAGAAATCCTTGTTCTAGGCAGGTACTAAAAGTAGTGTGCATGAAAAATTATGCATATCTGGTGGCAGGATGCAGGAAATTGACACTGAAATTGCCTGAGTGGAGTCATGAAGATGCCTGAGCATGTTTAATGTAAGTTGCTACGGAGACATGGTGTCTCCAATAAAGCCATTAATAATCAGGTAGTTGGGAGGAGGGTTATGCATCGGGAAGATGGTCAAACAGTACAAATAGGTCTGATTCAAGGGCCTGCCCTGGGTGCTAACTGACATCATGGTTAGACATCCTCTCCTAATGCCCTCAGTTTTCCTGTCCGATGTTTTCTTTCTAACTTGCATGGTAGATGCTGGATTTGTTTAAAATGTACTCACATACCAACCTGTTTGAGGTTAGTTTTTTTTCTTTTTTCCTGTTTGAGATCCTTTCCTGTATGATCTCCAATGCCAAAATCCAATGCAACTCCTGAGATCTTTGGATATACCAAAAACACAGGGTTTCTTGATGACTGGTTTTGAAGAGGAAAGAAAAGATGTTGGGGCAATACCTCACTTTCCAAGCTAGCTGTGGAAACAACAACAACAAAAAAACCCAGCATGTACTCGCTGCCTTTTATTCATCATGCCTGGGAAAGGCTGTAGGAATATTTGCTGCATAATAATCTTCTCTCAGGACAAGCCAGAAACCTCTTCCCTGGGGTTCTGCAAATCTCATCCTCCATCCACCTCTAAGGGACGTGGCTGAGTGAGCAAAACCCCTCTGCAGTTGCGACTTAACGAAAGAGCTGTTTTGCGACAGGGGTTATGTTGTTAAGGAAAGGCTTTAACCCTCCAGCCAGAAGGCTTCTTTTTTTTTTTTTTTTTTTTTTTCTTTTTTTTTTTCTTTTTTTTTTTTTTTGGCCAATCTAAGCAGGGCCCCCACCAGGGGGCTTTGTCCTGTAGCTGCTGTGGTGCACTGCAGTGCCGGCAAGGGCTCTTCTTCCCTCCTGCCTTTACGCTGCATGACATCTTAGGGATGGCATGGGGCGAGTTTCATGATGCTGTGCATTTCTGGCCGCCTTCTGCATGGGCACCCATCAGGGTACTGCACAGCTCAGGGCTGTCTTGCTTGATTCCTGCTAAGACCTGTAATCGATGTCACAGGCAGAGAACCCGAGCAGACGAGCACTGAGCAGGGACACGTGCATTACCTGCAAGACTTGAAGGTGTAATAATTTTGAGGAATTTTTAGCTTCCACGTGTAGCTTTCAAATAATTTCATGATGCTGAATGCATCATTTTTGTATGGTACAATTTAAAAGGGGATGACAGGAAATAGTGCTTAGGAAGTGTGTCTAAAACTGGAGAATGAAAACAGATGCCATATTTTGAAAACACAGCTTTTATTATCCTTTAGCAGATTTTACTGAATAGGGAGGCAGGTTTTCCTTTGAAGGCTTTGTAGGAAAGAGGCCCACATAATGCATAGTATATCCACCTCAGAAAGAAGAACAGCTGAGTCAGTCCCCCTGAGAATTGAAACTGTGGTTACAGGCAATCTAGCAAGTCTAAATCGGTGCCTTAGGCCAAGAAGCTCCAGCTTCTATAGTGAATACTATGATTTATTCTTTTTAAGAATGTATAAAATTATTGGGGGAAAGATCTAGGACTTGCTACATGAGTACTATGGCATAGTTATTGTTTTACCTTTGTATTTCTGGAATAAATTTATATGAAAACTGTGCTACAGAAGTGAAATGAGCAGAAGACAGTAACCTATTTCAATAGATTTATTGTTATGTTAACTCAGCATACCTCCAGAGAAATGGATTTCCTGAGCGTGAAGCATTTTCCTGGAAGTTGTACATTCATGGCATGTGCAACAGTGTCCAGTGGAAACATTTAACCAAAATTTTCTTTGCTCGAAAATGAAAAATCACAGTAGGATCTTTGCAAAATAGAGAAACATCATCCGTTATTAAGAACAGTTAGGGAAATCAACATTTTTACAAACTAGTCTTTTTCATGGGAACCAGGCATATTGGTTTTGTTCTTAGCCTCAGCTACGTGTAACAGGCAAAGAACATGCATTCCTGTTCAATAAAATTTTTTAAACACGTGCTAGGAATTGGTAATATTTGCTATTACGTTATTTCAATTTAAAGATTAGATTCGGCTATAAGAAAGCAAATGTCCATGCATGCTCTGATTTGTCATTCATGAGGTTCTGTTTTATTTAGTTTATTTTCCAAACAGACAGGCATGCACACACAGGTAAATGTAAAACGTGGAGAGAATTTTCATTTAAAATAACGATGAAATTAAATCCTGTTCAAATTAAACCTTTGGGCTTAACTTGGGGGGACTTGTAAGGTGTTATGATTGTGTTTTAAAATGTCTCACGTAAACACACTGGGATGGTTTAAATGGGCTATTAGTCAAAAAAATAATCTTGAAAAACTGTGTTAAAATAAATGAGTCTTGGCAGGTCTGTGAGCACACCAGGCTTGCAAAATATCTGCAGGGTTTCTGCTCTGCTTTTTGGGATTTCTTATTCAGGGCTTTGGCAAGATTGGGGAAACCATGCCTAGCAGCGCGCCGAAGGTCCCGGTGCGCGTGAGTGCTGAGCAAGGGCGAGAGGACAGGGTGAAGCAGGGGGCTCTGCGGGACCTTGCCCGTGGCAGGGGTGGTGGTGGCGGTCAGCAGCACCATATTGACAGTGTTTTCCCCCGCTTTGCCCCACAGGCTGCGACATGTGTGCCGATAACCGCAACGGCGAGTGCCCCATGCACGGGCCCCTCCACTCCCTGCGCCGTCTGGTGGGCACCAGCAGCGCTGCCGCAGCGGCTCCTCCACCCGAGATCCCGGAATGGCTGCGGGACCTGCCCCGGGAAGTGTGTTTGTGCACCAGCACGGTGCCTGGCCTGGCCTACGGCATTTGTGCAGCGCAGCGAATCCAGCAGGGCACCTGGATCGGGCCCTTCCAGGGAGTCCTGCTCTTGCCAGAGAAGGTTCAAGCAGGAGCCATCAGGAACACTCAGCATCTCTGGGAAGTAAGTCACCATCTTTCCTTCCTTGTCAAATTTGACTGTTTTGACGTAGACATTGAGTGTAGCTGTATGTAGTACTTGCACCGTTCACTTTGTGCGAAAATAAACCAACACAGTTTATGGAAGCCGAGCCAGCAGATATGAAAATGTAGCCAGTGCAAGCAAAACTCTTGCTGCGCTAGAGGTAGCCAGAAAACTGGTGGCCACCTCAGAGCTCCAATTGGTTTGCACAGGAAGAGCAGGTTGTCGCAGGTGCTGCAATGTGGAATAGAGGGATGTGGCCAGAGAAGGCTGAAGGTCACAACACAGGCTGCTCTTTACATTTTGACCTGAGTAACAAGAGCTGATGGAGCTCTCAGGTCACGGTACCAGCCGTATCACCTTAGGCTCAGTAGCACGTGTGGGTTGAGGTGGCGCATTGTACCATCACTGTAGCCCACAGACAGGCCAAGAAAGCTGCTGAAAGAAGCGCGCGAGCCCATTCTACAGCCCCGCTGTTTGCACAGTGAAGGTTTTAGCACTTGTTCATGGTTTAGTTCAGCTCTGGTCCTGCACCCACTGTGCATTCCCCTAATGGTGCTTTCAGTACTTCTACATAAAAGCCACTTTCAGCTCTCTGAAGGTGTAATTTTTTTTTGTATTTGTCACCATCTTAGAGAGGGTAACAGTGATAATTGATATGAAAACATGCCGGGCGTGATAGTTTGGTTTATTTTGCGATGAACGCTCACTGTGGCTTGGCAGAACAGATCACAAACCTGCTATTGTATTTGTTTGGCCGTACAGGGACATCCATGGCTGTTACTGTTCGTGACCGTGTACATTTTCTCCAGTAAAGCACTCCTGTTATGTGCTTAGGTATAGTTTGTACACAGATGCTAGCAACAGCATCATGTGGTAAGTTAATTTAGAAAGAAAAGACAGTATATGCTCATTTTAGATGCAGATCTAATAATTAATAGGGACCACATATAATCCCTGCGTGTGTCAGTGCTTCTTATTTACAGAACAAACCTACGATCTGCCCAGTCTTTTGCCATTCATTTCTTCTTTGCTTTGTGCTGGAAGGTGTCATTTCTTGGTTCTGCTCAGTCCTCTGTAGCTGCAGCTTCTGCACACCTCAAGCCAAACTGCTGTGGAGAGGCAGTAGAAACGTGCCCGTAGATCTGCAGGTGATATTTACTCACCTAGACCAAATCTGAGTCATCACAGTATAAGGGGATGTGCTTGCTGGTTAGAAACCCGACAAGGAGTCTGTGAAGATGCAAAGAGTGTTTTTGTTGTCTTCAGTGGGTATACAGTAAAAATGAATGGATTTTTAAAAGATATTTGGTGTTGTGGAGCCAGCACGTTGTGTCTAGCATTTGTTCACAGAAAACCTGTGACCCTGAGGCTGTCAGCTCTTTGGGACTGATGATTACCTCTTTTAATCATTGTGTTCTGTTTTTGCATGCTATCTAATATATGTGACTTCTTTCTATGAGTAGGAGCTGCTATGCATTTCCTAAATGCAAACAAATAGTAGATAACGCATCAGGGTCTTTGTCTCAAAGTATTTACCCAAAAGAGTCATTGTGGCAAGAGGGAAATTTTCACATTAAAGAGTAAAAAGATCAGTCTCAGAACACACTTAAATGTACTCAGTGAAACTGGATGACTTGCAGTCACTGCAAGTTTTGTTGCCTTCGGTGGGGATGGAATTTCTCTCGTACACCAGATATTAATAAATTGGACTTAAATTTGTTCCTACCAAAGCCCAGTGATTATAATGAGAGCATTTTGGGAGGTGTTATTAATAATTATTTTTTTTCGAACACTCTATGATGATGTTGGAGGCTTTATTTTCATTGTTAAGAAGTGTTTTGTGGTTTAGACTATGCTAATTAATGGAATATAAAATAACAAAATAAGCTTGCCAGATCACCAAGTTACATAAAACACTGAAATTTAGCTAAAATAAATGAGATAATTTTACATTGTATTTTAATAATTGCTTTTTCAACTTATTGTTTTCTATTATGAATCAGTTTTATGCGAGTTAACTTGCAAATGTTGATAATATTTTTAAATAGGCAAGATTTTTTGAGTCTAATTTCAGATGAACTTAAAAAATGTTTTAAAGCAATGAAAGAAGGAAGGTTGTTGGGGGGAAAGCCAAAAGCAAAGAAGAAAAAGATGTTAAGTAAAAATAAAAAATAGTACTGATGTACGTGCCAGGTTCAAGAAAACGATAGGTGTAAGCTGAGTTTTTGTATGGGTTTGCTCTTCTGCTCTTAACACACAACACAGATTTCCTGTTGGCTAGCAAAATGAGTGTGTGTATTTTAAGTGAATTATCTTAAAAATAATAATTAAATTCAGGGCGGTCGGGGAGGTATTGTGGGCAGCTCACAGACTCCGTTTATTTCTTCTAATGGCAAAAATTGTTAGCAAAGAATCACATACCCTAAGCTCTAGCTAAAAGTTTTGGCCGTTTCTCATCTGTTTTGACTTTCAATTTGGTATATTTTATCTATCAGAGGACTAATGTTTAATAAAGAAAAATATATCAAAAGAAAGTAATCACAAAGTGCGTGTAATTTTACAAAGCTGATCTATGAAAATAAATAAAAGCAATTGAAAGTACGTATCTGAATAGTCTGTATTCTTTCAGTCTATATGGTATAGGAGTGTGGATTAAATCGCTGTAAACATTAGAGGAATGTCTCATCATTGTCTCTTTATAAAGTTGTGGCTTTAGTCAATTCTTTTCCACCAGTCTTTTCAAGATAGTTGCAAATATGAGTATGTCCACAGATCAGTTATTCAGCATTAGGTCTTGATGGACCTTAGGGAGAGGACTTCTTAGTACCGTAAATAGCCTTCTAATATTTTTTTCTCTCAGCACTGCAAAGTAAAGTTGATAGATATTTGTTTTTGTTTGCAGTCCTTTGTTTTCAATGTACACCAGATAAATAGAAGGGCTACAGCAAAGACTTTTAAGCATAGTTCCTGATTTGGTGTCTTTTTTTATTCTCTTTGTTGTGGGAAACATCAGAAGCACGGCATTTGATGTATAGTTCAACGCTATGGAAATATGCTTCAGTCTGTCCGCACAAGTGTTCCCACCATGCACTCAATGTTTGCTTTGTATGTAATCCATACAGCATAATGTACAGTGATTCAGAGTAAATTACATACCATTCCATTACCTCACAACAGGCCTTGACACCTATGGGTGTTCATGGGAAATTATAGAGTTCTCTCGCAATCAGCCAAGATAATTTTTTATAACTTTCAGAAAGATCAGCCCTTTAGAAAGCCAAAAATATTAGTCATTTTTAGTTGTAGATCTTTTTTTTTTTTTTTTTTTTTCCTTTGGCCCACTTCTATCCAATCCAGAGTTTGCTTGTATTTTATAAAAATACAATAAACTCTGATTTGTTTAAAACAAAAACAGGACTGGGTGTATTAAGTAAACACTCTCTTTGGTAATACAGGCATTTATTCCAGCACTGTTTGATAATATTTCTGATCTTTTTTTTTCTTTTTTTTTTTCATTTTGAAGTAACGAGAACAATCCTTTTGTTATTGCAAAGAAAACAGAGACTTTCTCAGCAATTAGGTCTTACTGATGAGAATGAGATAATTTTCCCCTAATGTGTTTTCTAATAAAGAAGTGAAAAGGCACACTTGATTCCAACATATATGAAAACATTATCTCAATTATTAATGTGTCCTTACTCCCTGGAGATAAATTAATCTAGTTGCACATGGTTTCCCCTTTCTGTTTAACATCAAAATTTAATAAGAGTAGACTTAAGGAATGTATACGATATACACTTAAATTCTATTAGATTAAAATACAGAAGTTTAAAAGGCTTATGCATTTTAGTAGTCAAAGTTTTTCAGGCTCCAAACTTTAAACTGTGAATTCTGGAAATGACTAAATTGTAAATGGTCTTTTCCCCTGCAAATGCAGTTTAAATGAAAAAACTTTTACTGACGGATGGATCACAGGATAGAATCTTAGTTTCCTTTTTTTTATTCATCTCATAAAGAGTTTGCTGTCTATCTTGATTTTTTTTTTTGTCAGAGGGCAAATAGTTTTTTTCTTTGGAATAGCGCAAGAACATCCAGTATCTTATTTCGCTTTATTTTAACTTGACTTAATTTAAGTTTTGCTTTCCTGGAAGAAATACTTTTTCATGTGTTAGTTTTTTTACAGGGATGAGCAAAATGCATGTATAGCAGGGCGTTCATTAGTAATTACAAAATGCTAAGCCTGCGTTGCCGGTTTTCCCCTTAAATGGGCTGGAATAACTGGCACTACTAGAAAGTGTGCATGTCATTTTAATCAAGTACCATTTGGGTACTTCATGGCCTTTTTGTGCCTCAACTGAAGTCAAAGAAAACACTGCCTTTGACTTCATCTGCCCCAAAACCAGGCGTTTTGCTGGGATGCCTGCTGGCCAGAGTCCATGCAGCGGTACTGTACATTTCTGTACAAATTAATATGCAGAGAGAATCCTTACCTTTCAAATGAAGCACTTCTTCTAGTTATGGTGATAGATTCGTATTCAGATTCTCAAGGCTGTAGTTTTGGACTGAATTCGCTGTTACAGAAAAGCACTGGGGGATAGAATTATGTGCACGCCGTAGTTCTATTAAAGTGAAAATTATGTTTCTCAGCAATCCATCATCTAGTATTCTAGACTGCTTGTCAGCCCTGTTTCAAATATGTCATGTTCATGAAATTCAAATAATTTTGTCTTGAAAAAAAACCCTTAGTTATATTACTATTATATCTTAAATTATGCAGAGTAACAGCTGGTGCCATTCTGTTCTTGTTTTGTTGTGCCCATTCTGAGGATTTTGTGTGGTGTACCACCCTTGCGTTCATTTTCTGTTAAAAAAGCACAATAATTTTTACTTTTACATGGATTTTAAGTTCACGTACTGCCTGCTGGAAATATCCCTAATGTTGTGTTCAGTAGCTTGCTAAGCTGAAAGTCCCGTAACAGCACATTGAGCGCCACAGCTTCTTTAATTTATGTACCTTAGAAGAAAATTGCACTAAGCCGCTATAAAGAAGCTTGCTAATGTTGGTATTTCTGGATCACTTAGTATCACATTTTTCCAGGTAACTTTTGTAAGTTATATATTACTTACTTAGGGTCAATATAAGTTAGTTTGATCCTAAATATAAAAGCTGCTTTTTGTTTGATTTAGAAAAGCTGAACTAAACCTTGGTCGTTCTTTTAGAAACCCTGTGATTTTTATAAGACTTTTTCACACCTTATCTTCATGTATCTCTGTGTCTCCGATGTGTTTATTCCATGTATGCAAGGTATCTATTGTATGCAGATAAATAAGCCTAAGCATACTTGCAACAAAATAAATCTAATTTAGCACAAGGACTGATTCTCTTCCTATTTAACGCAGTGAAGTTTGGAATAAACTTTGGTGAGGAGTTGGATACAGCCCTGGAATCTCAACAGTGTTACTGAAAACAATAATTCTGTGGACTGCATGGAACATGCACTCATCTGGACACACACTATTCTCAGAAAAAAAATATTTTCTAAATTGCCAGATCGTGCAGGGACTCTGTGTTTTTCTATGGCACATAATCTCACCTTGGAGATTTTATTATGTAATATGCAAAAATACTGAAATGGAACACAAATAAACGTAAAAGCTCATTTCTGCCCTTATTTGACCACTACCTTTCCATACTGCTCAAAAGTGACCCAATCACCAATATTACAGAAACAATTATTTTTTTGTATTAGTTAGTAAAAGCAATTTCTATTGTTGGATGAAATCTATTTTGTAAAGCTTGAAATTACTCCTAATTTATGATACCATTAACAGTGAATTATTTCTATTGACTTTTGATTCAAAGTGGGTGAATAAAGGCAGTATTTTAATGAGATATATGGCTATCCAAAATGTGTTGCGTACCTGATGCCAATAATATATTGGTTATAGATTTGATAAGCCAAAACTGCAGCATACACGTTTCAGGGTGGCGGTGAAGCTCAATGTTTTGCAGAACTGCCTCAATCACTGCTTTGTATGTTTTGGTCTCCCAGGTTTCATGGCATCAAACACGCATGGACTTTAAAATGCAGACTTTTGAGTAACCGCTTAACATAAAAGCCGGGAAATTCAGAGCAGGGTATACTTTCCTTCCACGCATTTGGCACCTTTTTCAGATAAGTTACAGAATTCCATTATCCAAATTGTTACACATGTGTGACAGAGGTTGACCTTTAGTCATGTCAATCCTTTTTGTGTAGGCCTCGGGCTCCAGCCTAATGGCTCAAAGCCTGATTTACTCACTGTAATAAGGGCAGGAGGTCGAGCAATTGTCAGCTTGCCTGCTCGTACTCGTCTCAGAGCCTGGTTGAAGGCTGTTAACACAAAGCTTTTCAAAGTGAATTTACAACCACCACCACTGACAGAGGCCAATCAGTACACCATAAATGTCAGGTTAGTGAGATTGAGCAGTAAGTAAAGTACTGGCAGCCCACTATTGGCTGAAATCAATTGCTTAAGGTTTAACTGAGAATAGCAATCCGTGTATAACTACGTCTGCAGAGCTGGCTTAAGTGTGGAGAGCAAGTTGGAGAGTGAGTTAGGTAGAATTACCCACTAGCAGCAGACATGGCACCAAGCCCTGCATTTGTTCTCCTTCCATACGAATGGTGCCTGCACCCGATGTCATTCAGCGGTTGGACCTGCCTCTTAGTTCCAGAAATAGGATTCTTCTTTTTTATGTATGTTAAAAAAAAAAAAAAAAGAAGAAAGGTGAAACAGCATGCTACCTTACCTGGACAAAGGCGGCTAGGAAAAATTTTTAATGTATTCGTTCAGTAACACTCGACTATTTTTAGTCTTTGGTTCCAGAGGAGCCATTTTCATAAGGAAACTGTGGCTTTTTGCTGTTGGCTTGCAACTGGGAACTATCACAGAATTCGCTAATGAGTGATTATGTACCTGATGGTCTGAATATCCATGAGATGTAGTTACCCACAAGACTGAATGTTTTTATCATTTTGCGTAGTGACAGCTTGGACAACAATTCATTTGGCTTTGAAAGCATCAGCATTAAAATGTAGGAATCCATTAAAATGCTGTATGCCAGGATTTATAAATTAGGCAATTTCCTTGATTATTGCAATCATTTACAAAATTGATTGTCCCAGTGTGGTATAGGCAGACTTCAGCAATGATCATTGACAACAGGCACATCCTCTAATATCTATACTCATTGTTCCCTAAAAGAAAAGCCACTCTGCTACGAGGTTATTCTCCATCTCAAGGTCAATTATGCATTGAAAAAGTCTACTAATGTAGAAGATTGCACATCTTTAAAGGAGAACCGCATCAGCTATTTACAGACTGTAATGATAGCTGGAACACTTATTTTTTCTTCTGTTTGTAATTTGTTTGCTGACGGCCAAGGCATTCACTTGAGTCTGCAGTGCATATTCTCTTTCTGATCCATTATTGAAAGGTAAATAATTTTGGCAAATTGCAGCTGTAAATATTTATTTGATTGAAGATTTAAAAGTCAATAATGTGTTTTATTTGTTGCATCTTAAAGTTCTAATTAACCTATAGATATAGTGTATAGTAACTTGACTTGGGTCAATTGTTTCTGCGAGACATAATAAAGACATTATGTCACAAAGCAAATACGCTCTAGAAGTTTTCCTATATTAAAACAAATACAATAAAGCCGCAAAATGCTAGCCACCAACCACAAAACCACAGTGCTTTCTACTTGCGTGAAAATAAGCAATGTGCCCGGTAAAAACCTATAAATGCTAAACCTTAAAATGCAGGTAATTACAGGAGATTTCTTTTTGCAAACTATAGATGAGGTCCAGTTATAGCTGGCAACAAGCTAATTTGTGTCAGGCCTCATGCAGATCATGAGCTTCCAGGACTAACATCCTGCAGTTGTTAATCAGCCCTTGCTCAGACAAGATAGCCATTGGTGTCACTAGGAACTTTGATTTAGTGAGGTCTTCAGGCATGACTGAATAACACAGTATCACTTTAATCACAATTCTTAAATCATTTTTTTCCGAGATAGGCCAAGCATTCTTTTAGAACCGTAGGGCCACCTGCATATTGTCTGCCACTGTCTGTACAACAAAAGTAACATGCAGTTAAGGTAAAGGTACCCTTGTATAAATACATTAATTTGACCTAAAGTTAATATTTTACTGTGAAGAAAGGGAGGGTTGCGTTTTCAGTGATTGTGTAGCAGTGCATTGTATTTAGTTAGAGGAGTATTACCATCAAATAAAACCATTTTTTTTGGTATCTTGTAAAAAGTCTGTAACTCATAAGTTTGTTGTTTGTACTACATTGCATTTTTGTTGCATGGATTTAGCAAGATGTACATAAACAATTCCATATTTTAACAGTAATTCAACCTGGTATTTCTGTGTAGAGACATACCGGTGTATAAGCAAGCAAATTTAGTGACCCCAGGGCATTTCTAAAGATGTTTTGGTTTCATCTGTGGAACAACAAAGTAGAGAAAAGTGGTTTTATCATGAGTACGAGAAACTCCTACTGAAACAGAGGCCATATGAAGGCTCTGTTCTTCCTGGTGTTCACCTGTAACAAAGCCCTGAATTTGGAAATAGAGTAATGGTCAGTATTTCTTACCATCCTAAACCGGAAAGAAACACCTCCTACATTAAGTGAAGTGTAATGTATAAAGCAAATGAAGTAAGCAGATCTAGGTTTATGATTTTTAGCTTGGATAATCTTCCAGTTGTGTTAAGGTCAGTATTTTTAAAAAATGTATCTACTTTTTGCCTGATGCCATGTCAGCATTGACTGTGGAAAGCAGGGCATTAGTTTTTTATCAATCTGTCAAAAGAACTTTTATAGCTGTATGATTGGTGACTGATACTATTTTTAGATCACCATTTTACAGAAAGAGCTTACGATTGAAGTAAAAATAATAAAAAAAAGTGTTCTATTTTCTGGTCTATTTATATTTCTATTTTAAGTTGACTTGAATTCTGTCCCCATTTCCATTGCTCTGGTAAAAGAAGGAGATGAAAGAGATGTACAATTACTTACGGAAAAATGAGAAGGACTCAAGTGTGTGTGTGTGTGTGTGTGTGTGTGTATGTGTGTATATTTATTTATTTATTTGTAAGATAATAAAGCACATCTTCATTGCCAATTGGCGATGTGAAGCTTTGCTGAGCTACAGATATTTCCCTGTGTTTGTTTTAATTCATTTTATTGTGACCAGCAAGATTTCAGAGAGCGCTGCGGTAGCAAAGTTACATTTTTCCACCTCTGAAGAAATGAGTTGTTTTTCAGAGCAAACATTCTGAGAAGGATTTGACATTTGATGGAAAAAATTCCCAACTTAAAAAAAATTGATTCTCATCCATGACATAGGGCCATTCTCCACTTCAGAGCAGGAAAACTCATCTACAGGTCGGTTAGGTGCATCTAGATGGCATGCACTGTGAGAGTTCAGGGAGAAACACTAACATTGCATCAAAATAAATATGTTTCTTTTTAACTAATGCAAAAATATCATCAGAATACTTAAGCAAAACTAATTGGTTCCTGAAGAAAAGTTTGGTTTTTAACAAGACGGTTTTCTCATACAGAAAAGTGGAGGTTGCAGATTAGTTTTTGACCAGCTTTAACAGAAATGCATGAAAAGTTATGCAGACTTAAAAATTTCACTCAGAGCTACTGTAACCTGTTGGGGCAGTTGGCAAACTGTACCAAGCTAAGACCTCATCTGTGTTTTCAGCAGTGCTCTCTGCAAATTGCTGAGCACCGTACTCTGTCTCTGGCATTTTGCTGGTGAGAGGCTCTTCCTCAGAAATTTGAGGTCTTGTTTCTGTGTTGGGACCAGAACTTTTCACACAACTGAACCTGCTCTGTTGTTCATGGACCAACACAGTAGAGTTTAATTTGCTGTAAATCTTTCAGCACGTTTAAAAGTCAGGTAAAGAGTTCAGGAAGCTCAATATCTGATGCAATTTTATGACAAACATAACAAAAATGAACATTGGTATTTCCTTAAGACACACACTAATCTGAAGAATTTTAAGAAAAATATGGGTACTGTATTTATGTTCAAATCTTTGCATCATTGTTGTCTCATCTGAATTTCATTCTTTTTTTCTCTTCTGATCAAACCAGGATCACATTCAAGTTATTTGGAGTAAGAGATAATTTTTTAGGAATATTGACCTGCTTGCTTGTTTGTCCAGAGTGGTACCTATTGCGTCCCCAGTCTAAGGACTTGGTGAATTTCCAACAGTGAGAGTTCTCCAGCAGAAATCGCGTGGCCTGGGCTCAGGGGTGTCTCTAGCCCACCATATGGTGGAACATACATTAGAGTAGGCTGTATATCTGAGCCTGGGTGGGCTCAGACAGTAACTCTGGCTGGGTAGCTATTTGACCTTGGGGTCTGCCATTCCCAACAAAAGATGGCTGAGGGTCAGGCTGAGGTCTGCAGCCTCCCTTTCCTCCAAAGACTACATTTGTCTGTCTCTTTTCTTAACCTTTGTGGGTTTTTGTTTATTTAATAAAATGTTAATTTTTATGCCCTAATTACCCAAGAGTGACACGTCCCAGAGGCAAGGCTGTTGCAGAAGTTTTACTTCATTGTTTGAAATAGATTTTTCCTTTACTTTTGAAAGACTAGTTTGTGTACAATTTCAATGTTTTCTGCCAAGCCAAATGAGGTGGCTTCTTTTTTTAAAGATATAGCAACTGTCATGTTGGATCACTTTAAGGACTTTGTAGGGTTTTACTCGGCTTAATCCTTCATTCTGAGTACATATTTCTTCCACATTATTACTTATCTCTTCTGAAATCTCACGGGTCCACATACTATACTTTATGCTATTCATTTCCCACTCTATGGCCTGCATGTCATAGTGGCTGTATTTATGATCAGAAATAGCTAGCAATGCCTCTCAAGGCGCTATCAATCACAATTTGAAATAACAACGATAGTCACTGAAGAAGTTTGCAGAAGGCCCTCTCCCCTCTCTGAAGCTGAGCAGCACACTGCTCCCGTACCCCACCCGGACACTGGCTGGGGGGCAGTCCAGGGAAAACGCTCCTTTCTCTGTCACATTTGACTTTCAGATCATCTGTCCTAAGGGGTGAAAGACATCAAGAATTTAAACTTGATGCTGCATCCACAGAGAAAACAGCTGACCCCAGTGATAGTTAAGCCAAGGCAATTCCATGTCTTGGAATTTACCTAATGCAGTACAATAATTTACCTAGTGCGATTCAGCCTAGTAAAGGTACGGACTACCATGGTGTTTGTTTTACTATTTTTTACCTTCTCTTACTTTTGTTTTATTTTTTTATTATTATTTTTATTTTTTTTTATTAAATGCTTATTTATTTTATAGTTTATTACTGTCAAAAATCTTACATTAAAAATGCTTTTAGTGATTTCTGAAAAGGTGTGCATTTGTCCCCGTGCTTTCTACAAAGAGGGCAAACATTCTTACATTCCCTTTCTGCATGGAAGGTGACTTAATTTATTTGTAGAATTAGCATTAAGTTTGTTGTTGAGAGCGTTCTTTTCTAGTTCTAAGTGTCATCCCACACTCACTGTGGAAAAAAAGTTTCCTCTTTCACAGGCAAAGCTGGACTGGATGTATGTTAATATTTTGATAGTTAATTCCATTGCTTTATTTAAATAATGCAACAGTCAGTCATTGCAACTTGATATTAACTTATCTAGTAAATCTCTAAAAGAAGTACTATTGAGAAATTTCTATGTAAGAAAGACTTTGTAGTGCAGCATCCAAGGATCAGATTGCTACAGACTGAAAGTCTGACTGAATTTCTCCCTCTTTCATACTCTTTGAAGGCTTCACCGTAAAAATCAGAGAGCTAGATATCTTATCTTCCACTTTTCCTCAGCAAATTCGTGTATCTATGGAGGCTGAAAAAGTGGACCTTTAGATCATAGGGAAAATTGAGGCAACAGACAGATGCAGGCTGCTAAAACAATGTGTTTGAAGAAGAAGATGGAGAATAGGACAGTGAGGCAATGTAGTGCCAGTGAGTTTGGAGAAAGAGCCAGGGCACTTTCAGACTATGACTCTTGCAGAAGATTACTGCCATTCTTTCTCTTTGTTCTCAAAGATTACAGGTAGTTTTACCACTCTCTCACAAACCAGGCTAGACTTGTCTCATGAGCAATCTATCTATTATTCAGTTTTTGAGTTGGTGCTCTCTGACGATGAGTTGTGGATATCCCCACAGAAAGTCACAGGCAGCATGTTAAGAAATGAGGGCGTTAGGAGTTAGTCGTTTTTCTCCCTCGTGTTCTCATGGTTTTCTGCTCTGGATTTTTCCCACTCTCTTGTTGACAAATTTAAATATTTTATCTAGTTTGAGGTTTCAAAAGCTTGCAAGTACTACAAAAGATAGCTTTGTGAATGCGGGGACGCAAAGCTTTTCTTAGAGATCTTTCAGTGTGTCCTTCACATTGCACTAGGAAGTATGATAATCACACCAAGGGTGGACCATGGGCAGGCACAACTAGGCATGAGCTTGCTATGTCTGTGGTCTAAGCTGACCAGACAGATGCCTGCTGTGGACTGGAAGCCATGTGGGAGTGTGTCTGCTAGAACAGTGCCATGCCCGAGGGAACAAATCCTAGCAAAGCTGATTGTCTTAGGGGCTGAAAATGGACTGTGCCCAGGGAGCATTTATTATGATTAAAGTGAGCTGGATCTCTGTGCCTTCTGATGTGCTTTGTCCTGTGCCTGCTGGGGAAAGTTTTTGTGACTATTTGACCAACACCTTACTAGATTTTCTGAAAATTTAAAGACGAGATAGGCTTCTGCTTTATCTGCAGGTGATTTATCCTAGCAGTAATACTGACAGGGCTTCCTAGTGGCTCCAAGTCAATCATGGGCAAATGGTGCAATTGCAAATACCAGAGAAGGTCTTACATCGTGTACCTTATAACAGGGCAGTTTTGCACATACACGCAAGCCAAGTTAGTACTAACATATGCTAAAACTGCTCACAAATCATATGGTTGGAAGTTGAACAGTTTCACATTAGTGACTTGAAAACTCCTAATAAACTTCACCATTTAAACAAACAAACCAAAAAATTCAGTTGCTCTGCCTAGCTATGATCAATTGGGTAAGAATATTCTCCTGTGTGTATGACAACTACAAATAGTACAAATGGAAGCCTGGGTGCTGTAAGCTCATAGCTTACAGCACAGCTCACTGCACGATTCTGAGCTTTCATTTACTCCCTCCAAGACCGTAGGCTTTTTTAGCTCTTCTCATTCTACGTTTCATGGTGATAGTACTTGCTAGTGAATAAAAGGACTCCAACATTATTCTCCATTCTAGCAACACAAAAATGGTAGAAGTTTCAAAGAGGGCAAAAATTTTAAATTCATACATCAGTCTCTTAAACTTTCCATCCTGGAGGAGTCTGTTGGAATGGGACCAGGGGATGAGAAGAGAGACTTTGGCTTTATGCATGACTATAGGAGTTTGTGTTTGAGTTGCCCATGTGTATTATGGCATTTAACTCTCCAGCAGAGGGTTATGGCAGCTATACATTGTATTAAATGAATAATATCATGTGACTGAAATATCTTTGAAAAGTTACCTCGTGTCTAGAGACCACAACCAGAGAACTGTGGGAAAAGAGAAGAGAGTACAAGGTGCTTGTGGAGGTGACCAGCTTCTGGAAAAAAACACATTTGAATAGACTTCTTAATGGAGCTTTATATATTGTCTTCATTAGAGAAAAAGTTAGAGTTGATTTGACTTCTTTGCATGGACATTTATATATGGAATAAAAAACCCCAAAACTGTCAGGTGGCTTTTCTGTTCAATGGATGAGACGGGATAGACAAAACATCACAGCTAGAGGCTGAAGTTAGACAAAACGCGTCTCAAAAAAATAAGGTAACTATGTTTTGCAGTAGTTAAGAATATCTTACTAAAAGAGGCAGGTACCTTACTTCGACTCTTCAAAAGGCCATTAGAAGTGTCAAGTTCTACACCTGTGGTTTGGATGATCTGGGCCTTTGCCTTCATGGTCTGTGAACCTCCAAACCCTTTGCTTTACCTCTCAGGCCATGCATGAGGAGAGCAAGAATGCCTGCATCTCCTTGTAGCTACTTCATCTTCAGTGGGGCACTTACTGGGAATTTCTTCCCTCAGCTGTCCAGGTAGACTCTGCTTTCTTCTTGCCTTTTTTTTTTTTTCTTTTGTGGGGACAGAGAATTGCCACAGGAAAGGGGCCAGAGCACAGCAGTTTAGTTTGAGGTGTTAGTCTTTCATTTCACAACTAGCGTATTTCTGCCCTGGGCTGACTGCCACCAGCCTTGCAGGTTTGTCACGATCTCTGCAGCTTCAGATGTGGCCATCCTGGCTTGCTGGTTCATCTGGGCGTTTCTTGCCTTAGCAATTCCCTGCCATTATGGGGGCATCAGGTAGTCATGGCACACTGGTCCTCTCTCTTTTTTCTGTCCCTTTTCCTGGACTGAAGTTAATGGCCTATGAATTATAGTCTGGAGCAGATGATCGAAGTCCCTTCTGGCTTTAAAATCCATGAAGCCAACCAAGAAAAGTTACCGTGTCTGTGTAAACGTTATCGAAACTGAGCTCTGCTCATTCTCCCAAGTAAGAGTTTCTGTGCTTATAAATTCCTCTCAGCCTCCTTTTCTGACAGAGTGCAGCACATCAGAGGAATTGTCTGATAAAGATGGGGAGAGAGGAGAGGGATTATTATAAAAGCCAGCCATGTGGCTTCTGCCCGGAAGTCTGCATATTTCCCTTATACATGAAGTGGCGTATACAGACTGCAGCTTAACCCAGAGCTCCAGAGGAATAATAATATGGAAGAAAGAGCAACAGTAGCTCTGAATTTTCTTGCAATGATGCTATTGCAACAACACTGAATGGACATGCACCCATGCACCACAACCCCCACAGCTGTCACTTTGGCAAACCTTTTGATGAATTGGATCTTGATATTTACAGAATCTATTAAAATACAGCCCATCATGTGTTTGTTTATATGTTGACAAGATGATGTACACCCTGCGGGTCAAGGGTGATGTGAACTGTTTTGGTGTTCTTGTCAAAGCAGCTAAAAAAAGAGCATTTAAATAATTTTTGTAGAATAATTGTCTAAGAATGCAAGAGCAACATACAGAATTCTTACTTCGAAAAAAAAATCTCTACTGATCTGACACAAAAATCTGAGCTTGTTATCAATCAAAAAGACTTTCCTACTTCTTCTCTAATATGTTAGAAAATTGGCAGCTCAGAGGGAAAAACAAATAGCAAAATTAAACAGAAAGGAATTGATTTAACTACTTGGGTGGTTTATCCAGTACCATAAAAAATCTTTCACTTGAGCTTGTCACTTATTAAATATATTTTTTTTTAACAAATGAGGCTATATAGCACATACAAAATCCTGCACTATTTTCCTATGAATATTCTAAGTCAAAATTATCTTTATGAATGTATCAGTTGTATTTCTTTGATCATCATTCATATGTGTTTGATTTCTCTTTGCAGTTATGAAGGAAAAATACTATCTGAAATTAAATCCTGTCAATCTAGTTGTCCTCACAGATATGCCTTGTGAATCCAAATGTGACTGTATCAAGGGTATTACCTGTGTAAAATTGGACCCCAGACTCATACGCTGAAGGATTCCAAAGCATTCTCTCAACTTCATTGTATTTTTTTTAAATTATGTTCTCATGAAGTGGGCTAAGAGCTAAGGCAACTTATTGTAGAATAATATCTTCCCATCTCACATTTTTATTACCTGGGTTTTTTTGGCATGTTGGAGTCACATACCTCAGAAATAAGTAATTCCTGTGCCAGCAAAAAGCTAAGACATGGTCATTTTTGTGCCATAAAAGAATCATGGAAGAGAGCAGGTAAAGAAGATGAGTTTTGAGGGAACAGAAAATTTACAGTTTTCTCAGATTTGTTATGTGCATGTTGTCAAACTGTGGAGGTATCCAAATGCTTCACTGTTTTAGAAAGGAGTAGGTGCATTTGGAACACAGAGTGGAGCTGGGATGAAAAGGCTGAGAGAGAAAAAGGCTGTGTGAAGCTGAAAAGAAAAAAAAGAAGGGGTGGATAAAGCAGGGGAAAGGAAGCACTGGATCGAGGCAGGGTGAGAAAGGAGGGATCAGGAGTGTTGCGTATGAGGAGCACAAGGTGACTGCTGGACCTGAGTGGTCCTGAGGTGTTGCGCTGAAGAAGTGGTAGTGTTGGCCCTCATGTCCCCCTTGAGAAGAAGGGCCTGAGAACAGCTTGTGCTACCTTCAGATTTCCTAGTCCTAAAGGGAGCAAGCTGTGCTGGTTCGGCTCTGGTGAAAGCTTATTCCCGGGCTCTGGGGTCCCTCGGAAAGCTACCCCTTGGATCAGGTCTGGGAAAGGAAGCAGAGCAGCCTGGTTTTTTATTCATATTA
Organism: Rissa tridactyla; assembly: GCF_028500815.1. NCBI lineage: Eukaryota > Metazoa > Chordata > Aves > Charadriiformes > Laridae > Rissa > Rissa tridactyla. The sequence continues at coordinate 21,111,360 of NC_071497.1, forward strand.
CTGAAAGGAGGTTCAGGGCTTTTCTGAGCTGAAATACTGCTAGCTTTTCTTTTTCTTTTTTTTTTTTTTTCTTCTTTTGTTATATATTTCTAAGGCTGTTCTGGCAAAGAAAAGTGCTTATAACTTTGTTTCAAAATGAAAGCCAAGAGCCTCCTTCACATATTTGGGAACTTCTCTCTTCCTCTTGACTCCTTCATCGTGCCTTAACCTTCCTCCAAAAGCATTACTTTAAGTATTTTTCTCCCCCCCCCTTTTTTTTTTTTTTGGCTTTTCTGTTGGGACTGCCAATAGTGAACCAGTTAGAACTAGTTGTGAGATTCCAGTCTACAGACAGTGGCCCAGATGGAGCTGAGCTGATACCACCAAAAGCAAAGGCATGGTCATCAGATACTGGTGCCCTTTGATGACAAAGGATTTACCTGCCTTCTGCAATGAGGTCTTGGGCTGAGTTATTTCTGAATAAGCTATTGGATCGCAATATAACTGAGTTTTCGGTGTTGCTAGCCCGGATGCATCATTGCAGTGTGCCTACATGTGGTGCATTAGGCTGCATCCCATAATGTTAGCGTGGTTTGAGTTTCTGCTCTTGAAGCCACCCAAATCGGTGATGGAGGCTCTGCCCAGAGCTCAGTGATTAGACTGAACAGAAGATGTTAGTGTCCTAGGAAGAAAAAAAATAAATGTCCCAGTTTGCCTGTTGCGCTGAGCTGTTTATTACGACGTATGATGATCTCTAATTAGATGCCACAGATCTTTCGCGTGCATGGAATGTGGAAACCTCAAATAAGAAAATCTGAATCTTGATAACTTTTTTTTTTTTAACTTAATTTCAAGTGTTAAGCTCACAACAGAATTAGAAAAATCCTTTATCAAACCAATGAGAAAACTTGTGCTTAATTTCCTGGAATCTTACGTTAAATTTTGATGTGTAACATTTAAAGCACTTAAGCAGTACAGTGTAAGGCAAAGGAAGGTGGTCAACGTGATTTGAAACTGAAGGTATATGCAAAAAAAAAATCCAATTCTCTTAACTTTTTAATTTTATTTTTATTTTATTTTATTTTATTTTATTTTATTTTATTTTATTTATTTATAAGCAACTAATAAAGGTTGCGGTGTGGTTTATACCCCTGTAAACTGGTACATGAATTACAGACAAATGTCACACTTGCATTACATTTTCCAGATTTTCTAAGTTTGTCAGACTGAATACTCTTTGGACAGTGTTTCTGACAGTTTAATTAATTATAATGGAAAGATAACAAAGTGCTCATGCCTTTAACTGTATTCTTTGGCAAGTATTACACTTTATGAAGAACTTCAGAACTCTAAAAAGGAAAAAATCCAATATATTAGTTAAGCTTTTTCATTTTTATTAATGTTCTTTGTTATGTGGGAAACAGACTTCCAGGCAAGAAGAATGAAAACAAGAAAGAACCAAAGAAATGTCTCTTCCAGTGTCATGCTAACAGGCTCTTGTAGGCCTCATGGACAGATTAGCTCCCATTCAGTGAGTGTCTTTAGAAGTAAGGAGGTATGGTACAGGATTGAGTCACCAGTTATAGGTACATAATCCTCAGTGTTAGGGTCAGATGTTAAATAAAATAAAAAAAAAAGAAAACAGCCAAGTTGCCTACTCTTAACTGCGGTTGCTTCCACCAGAGGCTACTAAGCTCTTGTCCATAGCTCCCTGGTGGTCTGCAGGACCTTGCAAAACGTTCTGCAGATTACGTGGAGGGCTGAGTTCAAAGGGGTCTCACTAGGTGGTATAATAGTGAGCCGTATTTCAGCACTATTGTGACAGATGCTTTCCCTGACACAAGACAGGACCTGCACCATGCCTGGCGTTGGCATTCCACTAGGATTTCCACATAAGCGGTTAAGGACGGCCGTGTGTTCATCAGGCACTTGTTTGCAAATGTCGTATTTGTGTATGTGGGCACTCAGTTTCCCTGTGAAATCTTGTCATAGCTGCACGCCAAGTGTCAATATGGAGTGTGGGCGCAGCTCACTTCAACGGGGTAAAAAATGGCCTTCCCTGTAGCTGGTTGCACTGTCTGGATAATAAGATTATGGCAAGAGTCACTAGATGACACTGTTACATAGTTTCACACAATCTTTTTTTCTTAGTGCCTGTGTTCAGTCGTTGAAGGTACGCTGTATTGTCTCCCATGTTTCAGTTCCAGCTAGTTTATACTGCTGCAAGCACCAGGACGATTTTCTGTCCGATTACATCTTTCTGACTAGACTTCACTGGAGGGCAGAGTTGGTCCTTCCTTTCAGACAAGACTGAATATAATTTGCATCACAAAGACCCAATTTTGACAGCAATGATTTCTCCTCTGGTAAGAAAGAGATCTGCAAAGACCTCTGCCTTTGGAGAACTCAGAAGATACTCATGTCCACCGTGGGAAGAGCCTGTGGTGGCACAGGGACTGCTGGGTCACCTGGTGTGGTGCCTTTCGAGAGAGCAGGTCAGCGAGGGGAGCCACAGCTGCTTTACTGGAAGCCCACCTGCCCTCCCAGTTGAACCTGGTTCTGCCGTGGAGTGATGGACCCTTTGGAGCCACTGTCACCTTTCACGTGGAAACTCTGCCTTCCCTTGGCCCTACTCCCGGCGGAGGGATAAGTGCCTCTGGTCTTAAGCAGAGCTTTTTGTTCTCCTCCCTCTGGTAAGGTTGAAATAGTTAGGCTCACCAGGCTCTATTATTTTATGCTGTCGTTTGCAACGTCAAGATTTTGCTGCAATGCAAGCAGTGGTATGCAATTATTGTCAGGCTCCAGACATACTCATATTCTTGCCACTCGTGTATTATCTCAAGGCTTCCAGAGAATTACTTGAAGCATGCCAGCCAGTCAAGTCTTGAAATTAAAATTGAGTGGAAGTGGCATGCTTTTAGGGTTTTGGTTTTTTTTTTTTTACTTTTAAACATGTGTCTGAAAAGCTTTCCCAACACAGTAGTTTTGTGAGCAGTATGACAAAAAGGGATTTTTTTTTCCTTTTACTTTTGAGTTGCCCTGCTGGAATCATTTACTGCGTAGAAAAGGTCATTTTGGGGAAGTAGCTTTCAGCAGCATTACAACCACAGCTCTCCTGAAAGCTGCTGTTGCTGCTGTACACTGTACCAAAAAAACCCCAAAAAACAGAAAGGAAAAAAGAAAAAAAGAAAAAGCAAAAGCGAGAAGTACATTTGGAAAGAAAGCTGAAATTAAAAAAAAAAAAAAAAGCAAAAAAGAACTATATTCCTTGCATCATTTCTCCTGGTTGGTTGACAGCATGCTTTCATAGTCCAGTCATAATAGAGGCTAAGAATTTTTAAGAATGGTACCATGGTACCATGCTGTACATACACTTATAAATGTATTTATTTAAAGAAGCTATTCTTGTTTTGCTAATCAAAAATGCACTACAATAGTCACACTCGAATGTTAAGATGATAAAGTTTGTTTGTACAATTATTTTTTTTCTTAAAGAGCGTGAGAAAGCAACCAATGTAAAAGCAATATAAAAACAGCTGACTTTTTGGCACACTAGTCTCAGTGAACTCCACCCAGGGTGTGGCAATTTATAGCAGGTTATATTTGCACTGTCAGTCACTAACGTTTGATATCAGTAAGGAGAAGGCTCCGGGGAGACCTTGTAGCAGCCTTCCAGTACCTAAAGGGGGCCTACAGGAGAGATGGGGAGGGACTCTTTATCAGGGAGTGGAGTGATAGGATGAGGGTTAATGGTTTTAAATTGAAAGAGGGTAGATTTAGATTAGATATTAGGAAGAAATTCTTTACTGTGAGGGTGGTGAGGCACTGGAACAGGTTGCCCAGGGAAGCTGTGGCTGCCCCATCCCTGGAAGTGTTCAAGGCCAGGCTGGATGGGGCTTGGAGCAACCTGGTCTAGTGGGAGGTGTCCCTGCCCAGGGCAGGGGGGTTGGAACTAGGTGATCTTTAAGGTCCCTCCCAACCCAAACCATTCTATGATTCTATGGTCTCAGTCCTTGCTTATGGTGTATTCCCCTCTGATGGTGGCTGTTTCTCTCCATCACTCTGCAATGACATTGGATAATAGTGTTAGTTTATGTACCTAACATTAGTTCGTTAATGTTATGTGAAATGAATCCTACCTTCAACTCCATAACAAACTTCATTTTACAGTGCATGTGAACAAAGGAAATAATCAATAGTGGCCCAATATTTATTATCAGTTTCCCCCACTGTAAATTAACTAAGGGCATGTTAAGTTGCAGCCAAAGTTGTGCCTGCACTTTTGGGCAGATACAAGCCAACTAGCTTTAATCGAGTTAATTATTTCATCCCTATAAATGATGTAACACCAGCAGTAGTGAGCTTACCATGGGATGCAAAACTCATAGTAAAGCGTGGTAAATAGCTGTTAAGTACAACCCACGCTGCTGTGATTGCCCTGCTGTTGTGGCCCAGGTAGCTAATTTACACTTAGAGAACAGATTTGTCTGCATCAGTCCTGGTCACTTTGCTTGCAGGGTAGACATGCTCTAAATCAGTAGGGTTTTTAATCTGTGATTATACTTGACATATATGAAAGCAGAACTGGGACGATATAATTTGCTATGCAATGCATCTGATATGCCTACTAAAGCAAAGACTGCTTAATTTAAGCATTCTCTGTTTTGTAAATGCAGAACCACCAATATTTTTCTTGGATAACATTTGTTCCCAACTGTAGCCATCAGAAGGTCAGAAGAAGTTCAAAATGACATGATGGAGTTTATCTATTTGTTTGGAAAAATGATCTGGTTATTGCCATAGCAAGTTATATTAAATTGTTTTGGTTGTATGATATAGGATTTTTATATTAATGCCATATTTTAAATGTATTTATAAAACAGTTGAGCTTTGACTATTATAGTTCAGATCTGTGCAGTTTTATAATTGAGACACTTGCAAATTTACAGTTAAAATTATTTCCACAGGACCAAACATAGATGCGTTTTAAAAGAAAAACTTCGGATAATTGCATCATGATGGATCTGTTGAGTCGTGTTCATTTCTGCTCTCAAAGATATTAAATCAATACAAATCTCAGGACTGACTGTGCGCAATATGTGAATGATGTATGTGATGAGGTTTGGATTTTTTTCTCATTTATGTGCGCAGTATATGTAGATGTGCCATTAAGCTGACAGAGTGTTTAGGCAGAGTTGCAATGTTAATGGCATGGTTTACCTCAGGTGTAAAATGGGAACTGCAATACATATCTTTCGTAATATTACAGGTGAAAAGTGCCACAATCATTTCTTTTAAGTGATGAAAGGTCTTCCTGCTCTTTCTCTCCCATCACCACAATCATTTAAAAATCTGCCAGGTATCTCCTTGCTGCTGGTTATTATTGTACAGACTTTCAGAGGACTTGCACCATAATTAAGAGCCTGAAGCATAGATGCTCTCTGTGTTGTGGAGCATAATGCCTTTTGACACTATTTTTAGTCCTGGCATGGAATTTTGTGTGTTAAGAGTTGCTCATGCCAATATGATTTTGGATATGATTCATATCCTATTTACAATGTTAAAAACTTTATTAGAAGCTGAGGGGTTTTTAGTGTTTATTGATTATGTACATTATTAGAGAAATCACATTTTAGAGTGAAAAAATATGACCCCAAAAATTACATTTAAATTTGATGAATATGAAATGTATCTACATTTGAACTATGTTACTGCTAATGATTTACCTGTAGTGACTGGAATTTACTTAATTCATAGTCATAACTGTAGTGCTAGGAAGGCAGTAATCCCTCCATCGTTTTCACTAAATTTGATGTAATAGGTATATTAGTTAAATCTCCTGAAATGTGGAAAAAAGTAGCAAAAAAGTAAATGACAACAGGAAATGTCATTTTCTTCTTTCAGGACTGCCAGACATTCTGTATAATACAGGATATCCTGTATATATGGTGAAGTCAAATATGAAAAGCATACAGGGCACACTCTTTTCTGTATTGTCATGGCAACTGATGCTTTTCCAAACATGCATCAACTTAAATTTCCAGAGATTTGGGAAAATGGCAACTGCATCTGCACCTCTTGCCTATGCAATTGGTCCAACACATGAGATCTGTTAAGCATGCACAGACTGTGCACGGTGACTTTTCTGTCCAGCACTGTTCCAAATTTCACTTTCTTGCTATTTCACATTTCATGATGTGACTTCTAAGAGTAGTTATACGCTTTTGGGATGCTGTCGAGAAGATTATCGAAGATGCAGATGGGTATTAATGGGGATCAGCAAAGGTCACTGACCCAATCTGTATCTCACTATCGAGCAAAAGTTACTTTTTTTTTTTTTGAGCATTTTTTGTGACCACCATACCTCTTCTCTACTTACACATCAGAAGCCCAGATATCCCACACCACCATTCCTCCTGCATCCGCAGTGAGAGACTCCACTGTACATTTTACTCTTCCACGTGCTGAACTTCCAGTTATATCAGCAGCATTGCTAAGTACATAATAACTGAAGAATATTTAGATATCAGTGTTATACACTGGAATCAGTGTAGAAGTGGAGATTATTAACAGCAGTGAAAGTTTTGGGGACAAAGAACACACATCCATACTAAAACCAAGCTTCATTAGTCCTGCTCACTGAGCAACTAGCCTTTAAATTATGGAATGCTCCTGAATATACCTCATTATTAAGCCTCTGGTAAGTGTCTTTTCCTCTCAGTCAGTTTGTTTATTCATCCTTGATTCCAAGGATTTGCTCAATTTTCTAGTAAGTATAATATATTTCCTATCCAGATGCCACATGGGATTACTAGACAATTTACTTATCTGGACAAAATAAATGTCTTGCCTTTGAAGCCTGGAATAACTCACATCCTTCTCTGCTCTCTACTGGCGAATGAAAAGTCTTTGAGAAAAAGAAGCAAAACCTTCCACAGTGACATGCTATCATATTCTGTTGGATGATCCTTGGTATTTTTTGACAGAATGAGTCAGCAGAGGCTAGAATCATAGTGCATTAACCTCTTCTGTCTCACTCTTCCCATACTCCCAGTTTCTTGGAGGTTTTAGACAAATTTGAACAGGCTAAGATGACAGTCCTGGGATTGCAGCAGCTGTTTGGGCTGTCTCAGTACAGTGTCTTATCTAAAGTTGGCCGTGACTCTGTAATAGCAGTGACTCCCTAATGCTAAAGTACTTTCTCATCTTCTCCACTCACCTTTTACTTTGATTTTTGGCTGAAAACGTTGGCCTCTTTAGTTTACTGTTGTTAGGTGGAGTGAGTTCAAGATACTAAGCAACCAAGGGGTTTGAGTTTAGGAATGTTTTCAAAATAACTATAAAATATGAAATTTATGTTATCCACAATATGTTGGAGGTCAGTTCGCCCTCAAAACATAATGTCTGACAATTGTGCTTTCTTAGTGTGGGTTAGAAAAAGAATATAGTAGACTTAGGAAAACATCATAATTTAAGAAGTGACACATTTCAACAAAGACATAAAACTGTAGGCAGTACAGAAAAGAAGCAAAACCTTAGGAAACCATTACTTCATTAGGACAAATATTTTATGTCTTTTAAAAGACGACTTATTAAAAAGGGTGAGCTCTAGGACATTCATGTTTGCATGAAAACATAAATCTGCCATGTGAGAATAAGAAGAGCTTCTTTCTATGGATAAAGTGATTTTTATTACAGCTTCATCAAATTCTTTGAAAATAGTTAATCTGAGTGTACGGCTAAGTGTCAGCACACAGTTATTTTTAATGTTCTCTCATCTTACAAGTGTAGTGGTCAAGCCAGTTAGGAAAGTTAGCACCATACAGTAAATATGCAGTCAGTGGGGCATAAAAAAGAAGCTGAACAAGGGGTCATTTGCTTGCTATTAGCAGGAACATGTTCCTCTTGAGGAGCCCCTTACATAAAATATACAAATGTACTTTTATTTCCTGCATTGCTTAGCTTCTCCCGCCCTTTCTTTAGTATGCCTTCCCTCTTCCTTCGCCCTCAAATGCATGGGCTAATATGTGCATATGACTTAAAGTTACCTTCCCAATGGACTGGCAGCCAGGGGATAGTAACTGGCCAAGAAAGGGCTTAGATTTTAGTTTGTCTGCTCGTAGATTCAGGGTTTATTTTCTCCCTGAATGGGAGGGAGCTGGTAGAACTCTGTACCCCACTGGGAAACCGAAGGCTTTTCTCTTCTGGCAGAGGGTAAGTGTGGCAATTCCTGCTTAGCTCAGGAAAACTATGAAGTTGCACTCCCTGTTAATCTTTTTGTATTTAAGTGAGAATTTTTTTGATTATGCACGAGGGAGAAAGAGACAGGAAAGGAGTGGGGAAAGGTTAGGCTTTCATCATGTTTTCTGGGTCTCCCAATTCATTTAGCCTTATCTGTGTCTTTTAGATTGCAAGCTCTTAGGTGCCATGGATGTTTTTATGTATGCCTTTAATAGCCTATCACTGGTATACAACAGATAACTAGTTACAAATTGTTGGAGTTTTCCAAGGAAACCAACTTTTTTTCCAGAGAATGCTGAGAAACTGAAACTGTTTGCATAAAAATGTCAGTTTCAGGGAAACCTCTGGTGAATAAAACTTTGGGGAAGATGGTTCAAAAATCATCTAAACACGTTGTTCTTACATTTTCTAAACAGGAAGTTCATTTCCCAGTTTAGAACTTCTTTCAGTTTTGAAGCTCAGTAAGCTTATAATGTAACATTTTATTATGGTTTATAAAATCTTGAAATCATGCAAATGCCTTTTTTTTTAAATTAAAAAAAAAATTGGTCCAAAACTTTTTGTTGTTGTTAATGCTTTACAAGCATTGTGAGGTTTTGGCTATATCCAGTAAAATAATTTTGCATGCAGCTCTGCTAAATAGTGATTAATTTCCCCTTTGTGTTAAACTTTGAGGGTGGTGGGAAGATAATCAAAATAAGAACCGGTTTATTTTGTTTTGTTTTTAGAATTCAGACTCGGGGGAAAAATAAAACTCATTTTGAATGAATCATTTTACTGTTAAAATTTTCAACATGGATTATAATCACTGTTTCTATTGGTTTCTAATTAACTCATCTGCTTTGAGTTCCTTTGTAAAAAAGTCAACACTTAAGGTCAGTACACGTGCTGCTCAAACTACTCTCCTATTTCTGAAATATGTCTGCTGCATCTGGGATAACCTACATGAACCATCTAAATATTTTCATTTAAAACTGTTTGTGACCAAAAGAAATGCCATTTTACCTAGAATTATTTTGTCACAAAAAAGCAGTCTTGAGAAAAGCTGGAAGGATAAAGGTAAGTTGCATAGTGTTAAAGATGAAACAGAAAAATGCAGAATCGAATAGAGAAAAAGACGAACAAAAGCTTTTGCAGTCAGTCCTAGTTTTTCACTCTAGTAAGGCATTCTTGGGTGATTTTTTGCTGCCTTTATGTAATGAGGGACAGAAAAAGGAGCATGGTGGAACAGTGGCTGATGGGAGAGTAGAGGCAAGTGAAGAGAATTTTGAATATCATCGGTTAGATATAGAAGAGAAAGTTGGAATTAATAGTAAGAAAAATGTTTCTTGATCTAGTTAGAAATAAGGACAGAGAAGAACCATAATAGCATAAATGATAATTTTGTAACAAGGTGCTCTACAATCATGGAACAGCATAACATGTGGATCAAAATGTGGCCATTTATAGAGCATATAAATGCATTGTATGTAATTTTAGGAGTGTCAGTGTTTGATTCATTCCAGGACCAAGGAAACATGCCTCCTGTTGAATTGCCAACACTCTTCCTGTCAGAATCTCCATGTTGCTTGGACATCTCCAGTCCTGGTACTGTCTTTGCTAGATACCAGATAGCTCCTGAGAACTGACTGAAGACCTGCAGAATGTAGCTTGGCCCCATGCTAGCCTCTTGGAGAGAGGCTAATTTATATTTGTTTGTAAATCTGTATCATTCTACAATTTTAAAAACTGAGTTCATGAGTTACATGCAGTGCCAATGAAGAGGAGGCTACAGCTTTACTGCTTACTTCTAGGTCAAATCTTTCTGGACTATCCTTTTTCTTGGCATGAATCTGGAATATGGACACCTAAAAGAGAAATGCTTAATTTTTGTTATCATCCGTGTAATTTTCCAAAATAAGTGCTTCCATTCTCATCTGTTGAGGGTCTCAGTCAGGATTTAATTTTCACAGCGTGAATATGTGATGAGCACATGAGCAGTTACTCAGATTTGCTGGTCATAGTCTGAGATTAATTGCAAAACATAGGTTTGCAACAATGAGCTTGCCAAAATCTATCAAGCATTGATCCTTTTCCATGTCAGCAAATATGGAAATGAAAAGAATGAAGGAATGCTTAAGCTGAAGAGCAGTTGGAACCTGTTGTGTTTCATCCACCTCAATAGATAGGCAAAACATAGTAATGATGAGTCCACCCTTTATTTACAGTATACACAATTCGTGACAGTGGTTTTTATAACTCTAAAAATTACACTTAATAAATATGAGAAGATACAGGTTTTCTTGATTACTTAAACCTAAATGTTTATTCAAGCTTTCATGAGAAGTTTGTCTTAATTTAAACAGAGCTAGGGCTGCTGAACGGATGCCATTTTTTTGATGTGGACTCAGTACACATGAAACAAGTTTTAATAACATCCACACTCATTTAACCGGTAAATGTATTCTACAGAGGCTTTGCTTCGGTATGGTTTGCCTATTGCAATCAGAATGAAACTGAAGTCGACTTTTCATAGGTAGATTGTATTTGCGGGTTTTATCCTCCATTTCATAATAAAATGATGGCTGGATTTAATTTAAAAAATTGTAAAAACTGTGTAAATATTGCTGCTGTAGTTCAGAGCAATGCAGTATTACTTGTATTGTCCCTTTTGGTGTTGATATTATGTAGAAGTTGGAGACACTAATACATTGTGGATATTGCTTCTGAGAAGGAGAAGTGAAAAAGATAGGCTTGAAGCACAGCCTGCGAGATGGCACAAAGCCAAAGCACTGAAAAATGGCAAACGTCACATTTAACAGCTGGACGCAGAAATATTTCTCTTTAATTTGGAAGGAGAAAATTTTTTTCACAGCAGGGCACTCTCAAAAGAGCACAACATCAAAGAGGGTGGGTCTCCCCAGTCAAACATCATCTGGCTCCAGTGATGGAGCAAAATGAATGAACTGTCAGGACTTTTTTCCAGTGTGTATGTTTTTGCCAAGTGAAAAGTAAAAGGTTCAGTGGCTTGTTCTGATCACAGACCAAATCCTGATAATGGAAAGCTGATTCTCTAAAGTCCTCCTCTGATCAGCTGACAGGCAATGTCTGAAGAAGACCCCGGATTGATTGATGGTCCACTTTGTATTGATGGCCCCTGCCACCCTTAGAGATAAGTGAGATATGCCAAATGCTTAACAGCTCTGGAGGGCTCCTGTGATTGTGACTCAAGCAATGTTCTAATCTAATGTTATAATCCTCACAGAAACAAATGCTCTTCCAAAGAAACTTAACATGATACTTACCAATACCAGACCTGCGCTCTGGCAAGAAAAAAATCCATTTCACATTCTCCACCATGTGTCCATTAGCAACAACAGCCCTACTCCTTAATGCACCCTTTTCATCTGCTTCTTGACTCTAATATCAGCCCCGAAGCAGTTGCAAACTAACCATCACCATGCTGGTTTTCTGACAATCCTATAATCTAACAAAGTTGAAGGAATAATACAGAACAGGCATTTTTTCAATATAAAAACATGGCGACACAGTTTGTACAGCCATTACTCATTTGTTTTATGAGGAATCTTAGGCATAGTTTATCATACACTTTATTACTTGACCTTTTAATCATCATCTGGGGAACTTAGCATTCCAGACATTCCAAAATATTCCAAACTAAAAATATCAGTATGCCTCATTATTTAAAACTCACAAAGGAATTAAGTATATTTTCTAAAATATGTCATTTTTACTGAGATTCCTCATTTATGGTGTGCCTTAATGAGACGTTTAAAAAGGGATTGAAAGAATTATCTGTGGAGTCTGTACTGCAGTAGTAACTGGGTGCTCTGCTGAGATAGATGTTCTACACATGCACTATAAAGACAGTTCCTGCACATATTTACTTACAAACTCAGAGTGAAGATAAACAACTAGTGCACAAAAAAAAGTATCAAAGTCCCTGTTTTCTACAGCCATGGGCTCAAGACAGAAAGTTTAAGTGCTTGCTGTAAGTCATGTGACAAACGTTTTTCCACAGCAGGAGCTGAACCCAGGCATCCGCAGAGCTATCCCAGTGTCTGAACAGGGTTGCTTAATGCCATTTTAAATCCTCGGAAGTGTCTAAGACATACAGACAGGGATGACAGGTAAGGCACAGAACTCAGGGAGATCTGCCTGCCTTCTGGCGCCACCACTGGAGACTTAGCAGGATGCTCAGCGCCATCAGAAGCGCTAGTGGACACTTAAGTTTAGACACCTGAATATACCGCTTTACACTCTCTTCCAGCGCCAAACCCTTATCAGCAGGTCACAGCCGTTACACTAGGCAGCAATGCCTTTGTCAGAACAAAGCGATGTTCTTGACATTGCTTGAAAGTGAGGTTACACACGGACAGGCTTTGATTTCAGAAGGTTTTTTTCACATGTAACTAATTTCTGAATTAGGGTTTTTTTCCAGTTCCTTTTTTCTCACAGAATGCCCATGAACCATGAGGCAGGAGTTTCAAAGTGAAGGTGGTGGAGGTCATTGCTATCTTGTGAGCTGATGAGATGATCTCCAGAGATCCTTTCCAACCTCAGTGATTCCACGATTCCCTGAAATGCCCCTGACTTCAAATGAGACCATAGCCTCTCATGGCACATGCAAAGGAAATAGAAGAATTCCCTGTCTCAAGGCAAGAAGTCTTGCTTAGAAAGAGCAAATTATAGCTGCTTTTACCTGCCTCAAAAGCAGACAGGCATGTAGGTTTCCAAAGTGTCCAAGTAAGTAGGAACTTAAGACCCATTGACTTTAGTGGCAGTTTAAGTCAAACTTGCTGAGGGATTTTTGCCAGTTCTACTGCAGAATTGCGAGTGTGTGTAGGAGCTCTGTGCTTGGGAAGAGAAATACTTTTCTGAACTAGTTCTTAAAATGCCTAGAGGGGATATCGTATTGGAGCTTTAAAAGGTCCTAAGTGTAAAGAAAAGAACGAGAAGACCCAAGTGTCTCAAAGAGAAAAAAAAACCCAAACCCGAAATTTCTAATCTTTCAAGCTTCGTTTACAGAATGATGTCTGTGCCATGTATTCTATGTGCCATACTTTAATATGTCTGAAAGTATCACTAAGCACTGAGGCTGGGATTTGTAAGCCTAAAATCTGCTATCTTCCTGGAAGTGCTAGCTCATACATAGACACAGTTTCATGTACAAAGCTATGAAAACGCAGTTTGGAACCATGCTTTCAAAATCTACTAAATAGAAATTACAGGAGTGAGGGTTCAAAAACTCTTCTTTCCTTGTGCAATCAGCTCCCTCTTGGACAGTACTAAGGTAAGCCCCAAGTCACCCCCAAGTCGCATTTGAATAACAGACCTTCCTTGCTCTCCCTGCAACTGCCTTTCTTCTCACATAATAGAATCAGGGCAATTTAGAATGATTTCCATTTATGAGTGTCTTTTGGTCCTGAGTGATTTCTCTAAGGTCACTGAGTTATCAGTAAGTCACCTTAGGAGCTGTGTACCCACTCACTTGTTTCAGCCGTATTGCCTTAGCTTGATGCTGAGTGATGAAATCTGCCAAAACTTGTTTTTGTACATGCTGCTTTGGACTGCTGTCCTCTGTCACATTATGTTTGTGGTTAGCTATTTTGCCCCTTTAATTCTTTGTCCAACTGGATGGGTGTATTGACTATATGGAAATAGGCTGAGAGAACACCTCAGCTGAATGACAGAGAACCCCTCTGGAATACTTGGTTGTTTGTAAAAGAATGAAAAAAATAATGAAACAAACACTTTTTAATTTCACTTTGCAATGTCTAAAGGTTTTGAGAAGCTGCAAGAAAATGGCCAGAGCTCTGTCATTACCTTGCAAAGGAACCAGTCATGTTTTCAGAGACACTGTGGGCAACAAAGATCACCATAACCATCTTGATTCCCTGGTTCAGTATGTCATCTTAGGAGCTTTATTACTGAGGAAGTTCAGCGAGGCTTCCCAGACGAGTGAGGATTTTCAGCACCAGGACCTTACAGTCTTCTTGTAACTTCCTCCCTGATATGTGTACTGGGATATGCATCTATCAGCCAACTGGTGTGAGAGTCTTCTCTTTGGCTTATTTCAGCTTTGGTCATTTGCCTCCTTGATTTTAAGTCATCTTTTCCTTTTTAGTCTGTTTTTTTCCTGGTCTCTTTGGATACTGAGCCTGGATGGGCAATACTTTTTCTCTTCATGAGACTGCAGGTAACTTCAGTCTGTTGCCTCCCCATGGTCATCAGCTGCGAGGGCTGCCTGGGGACGCGGTGCAGTGAGCAGGGTGGAAATACCAATGCCAAGCAAAAATCTCTCCATCGCAGAATGACCCGTGGCCGGGGTGCTGCGGCTTTTTCTATCCTGTCACTGGACCTGTCAGGAGAGTGCAAAAGCACACTCACAAAAGCAAGGAGGCCACGTTACATCAGTGCAAGAGCACCAGTCCTTTACAGACCTGTTTGCGTGTGTGCAAACTTCCAACTTCACGTGTGGTTTTTCTGCTCTGTGTCTTCCCCTTTTTTGCCCTGCTGTTGGGTAGCACTGGTTTGTGTTACGTGTAGTTCTTCCATATTCCAGGACCTCCATGGGCTAGCATCACAACAAACCGTTGAGATTTGACTTGAAAAAAAAAAAAAAAATTTAATGAAGTCCACATAATCAGCAGGGCATTGCTCTCGTGACAGTTTCTGGAATAAGGCCCCAATCCTCCAACCGCTTACCCAGATGCTTGATTTCACACACTAGTAGTCCCATTGAGATCAATGGGACTACAACATGTGCGTAAGTGTTTGCTGGACTGGGGTCTAAGTGAGAGATGAAGCCTTTCACCTAGCAGAGACAGTTCAAAACAATGTTTATAGTTTCGTATGCTATAATCCTTTGAGAAACATTAAAACTAAATAGCTTTTAATATTAGTTGGCAAGTATTCTCTTTTATAAAACTTGCTAGATGATGCCTGCTAGATTAAAGAGAAGAAACATTAAGCAGATATTACAAGATGTACACTCCATATCAGATATGGCTAATTGTAGAAAATTGCTTTGAATAGTGTGAGCGGTTAAAGACCATTGGCTGTCAGGATACATTTCTGTGGATTTTCACAGAGGTGTTGCATCCCAGGGAGATTATTGCCAACAAATGTTGGAGAACATTTTAATCTGATTTTAACCAGTGAGGCTTCCTGATGTTTCCTCCCTGCTCACTTATTTCAGATTTCTATTCTGTTAACAGTTTATAGCAGTTCAGAATGCCTGAGTGCAGCTAAAAACATTTGGAAATCTTCATGATAACTCACAGCATAAAAAAATTGACAGCATTTTGCATGTAATAAAAAAACTGCAAAAGTCAAAAATCATTCTTTAAATAGCTATTGCATTTTCTACACAGCAACAAAATATTTCCAGTTATTTAAAAAATAGAAACACTTTGAAGTAAGTAACTAGTTATTGACATAGATTTATTTCACATACATATAAAGACTGTAGTGACTAGTTTTCACTATCTACATAATAAAAACAGAGCATTTTTATTTCATCATAAGCCAACAAGCTTAGATGCTATCTGTAGCATATTTATATTTTTAATTCTGATATCTGTCCATAAAGAATCTGAAGGCATATTTTAAGTGGCAAAACAAATCAGTTTTAGTCTTGTCAAGCCTCAGTGGAATATATGAGAAGCATTTATAACTAAAGCCTTTCTGAAATAGTGTCCATACAGATGAATAGGGAACTTGTCCAAATGTTTCCACTTATAGTAAAATGAGGTTGCTGACATGCCTACTACTATTTTTTCATGCCAGTTTTATGTGTGTAGTTGATTATTACAGATTCAATAATATTTCTTAGGCATCAAAGTTAGAGTTATCACAATGTGATGAATAGATGTTTCTTTACACTGATTAAAAATAATTTGCCTGTTTACTGTATAGGTAATATAAAAGATAGTATGTCATTTACAAATTATTTAAATGTTTGGGGTGTCTTTGTAAAGGATGTGATTATATAATGTTATTACTATCTATCAGCATCGGTGTTTCTTTTTTGTTAAGCTATATTTGGAGACTTTTCCATGCATTACAGTTTGCTTCTGAATTTCATTATATTTCATGCTTTCTTTTATATAGATAGATAGACTAAGAATTGTTCTTAAAATGTTTGCTGAACAGCCTGGCTTGATCACCAAGCTAGTGAATAAAAGGAGAAAGATGTGATGGCTAAACGCACGATTATTTCTACACAGCTTTCTCATTTAAGTGTGTAACAGGGTAAGGATGCATATTCAGAAGGGCTCTCCTCCTCTAAATCAGATGCCCAGCTCCTGATATTAAAGGCATTTAAAGTCTAAAAGCATTCATTCTTCAAACAGTTGTTATCATCAAATACGAACCCAGCTATAGTTTGATTTTCAGTCTAAACTATGCTCCTTAAACATAATCTATTCAGGGAATTTTGTCAGTTGTCTCCACTCTCAGTTCCTGCAGCATCTTCTTCTGAATGTCTTAACTGTTCTAGATAATGAGGTCCTTTCTCAGTGTGTTGATTTCAAAGGGAGCTAGGCACCAATGTACTACACAGAATCCAATCTAAATGAGTACGTTATCAAGTCATGCATACGATCCAGTTTGCATTCAGTTTGACATGGTTAGAAGTGCTAACAAATGAATAATGTATACATGTCATAATAAACACTAGAGCCCATTGGCATTTTGCTCAACAATCACTGCCTTAGGCAAGTCAAATCACCGAATTTTACTGTGCAGTTACCTGTGTGAGCCTCAGAGCTTTTCAGAAAAGTGACTGTTTCTTATTTCTTCTGCTTTACAGAAGAACTAACCTTCCTTGTCATTTGTTAAGAAGGCCGTAGAGCTCTGTTCTACAAGTAGTGTCACTGAACGCTCTTCCCCAATCTATCAAAGCATACATGTATTCAACTTTACTTAATAGTACTAGTTTATTCCAGGGGATGCAAAGAAAATTAAAAAAAAAAAAAAAAAAGAGTAAGAAATGGCAATTTCCTTCAAAGGAAATAACCAAGTTGTGGAACAAGCACAAAAAGAACCTTAGCAGACACACAGATCCTGGGCCTTTTTGTCTGTAGCTTTCTTGTACAAATATCCAAATGAACAAATGAACAGAGAAGCATGGCTTGAGTGGCTGAAGAGTTACGGGCCCAAGGGAGGAAACCGGATTCCACAGTTTAGGATGCATCAGAAAGATTATGTGTCAGGCAGTGGGTCTTGCTGGCTGTGACAAAGGGACACAAGCAGGGCTGCTCTCTCTAGTGTCAAGAATAGGCTTTATAGGTCCAGGATCAGAATGTAATCTTCCATAATTGCACACCTGTTACAGACTGTCAGATGAGTACCCAGGTTTATCAAACATTGCTCTTTTTGTCATTGTTGTCAACTTCTGTTTAGGATACAGTCACCTGTAGAGGATGTTATGGTGCTGTTATGTCAAAAGCAAGGTCTCACAGTAGTGAGATTTACCTAGTGTAGACATTTTCCAGTTTTGATATCCAAGCCAGCAAAGGAAGAAGCTTTTGGTGTTGCTGTGGCTTGTAGGTGCATACATTGCTATAGAAAGAATATAACTTGTATGGATGCTACTGTATCTGACATGTCAGTCTGTTTCATCAGACTGTTACAACATTTTTCTCCATATTTCCAGTAGTTTAGAGTACCTCCATGGTTTTTAACTGCACGGCTGATGATTTATGAAATGTATGTTCTCATCAAAAGTACTCCTTGCTATCTTGACTCTTCCCTCTGAAGTTAAGGGTAGAACTTCTTGTGGGAGGGGAAGGCTAATGCTGAGTGATTTGAAAATCCTATGACCTTATGCATGCGATGTCAATGAGAATAGCAGTGAACAGCAAAAAGCAAGATTCTCTACTAATGGTAAGAATTAATTCTTGCATGTTTTGTGGTTTTCTTCACATCTCTTTTGATGTCTCACAACATAAAAAATGATTCTAATAGCTACTTTTACAATACAAATGTACATGCGAAGAAAAATTCCACTTTCAGGACCAGCCTTTTCTCTCTCTGCCTGCAAGGAAAATAAGAGGTCAATTAAATTGTATGCTAATACCTTTTTTGTTTGACTAAATGGAAAAATAGAATTCAGGCAAAATTTCAAAAGGCACAATCCATTAGCAGGCCATGGAAAGAGAACAAAGGAAATCAACAGATAGAGAGGAAAGAAATCCAACAAGCTAACCATTTTTGCTCTCCCTGTCTCTTCTGTGAAATTGTTTTTAATTGCTTCATAGCTTGGCTTTCTCTGCAGCTGTGCTGTTACATTTGGGCTCCTTTATTCTAAAAGCCTGTGGCATCTATACCAGAAACCGGTACAGCAGTCCTTGGCATTGGAATTACATTTGTCCCCATCTATCCAAGTGAGCAATACTATGTCAGTAGTGAAGTAATTGAGAGTTCTCAGAAGGCTCTTTAGCACTCTGCCTTATCTGTTATATTACTTAAATCTTACGTGGTCCTACCTAGACTTGGTATGTTGCCAGAGTGACAGATGTTCCAGCAACTGCTGTTTATTTTACTTAGTAATGGTCGTTCATAGATTTTAGAGCATCACTTATATGAAACACTACATGCTTTAGAAATTATATAATTATCACCATTATGTGTTGTTACAATCATTGTCATTATGTTTCAGTATCTACAGCCTCCAAATAATTACCAATAACCAATCCAACAAGTAATAAATCCAGGCCTTTATATTTAATTTGTATTTACACCCCATTACAAGATGAATCTGACCAGTACCAGTACACTGGCATCCTACCTGCTTTTTCCCATATTTGACAGTTGGAATGCGTGTGTAGGTCACAAGGAATATCAGTGGCACCTTGTAAGAAATTTCATCATGTACCTCACGCCTGTCTGTATTTATGTCTTGATTGCTGAGTAAACTGGTGTTTGTAAGGGAAGGAATATAAAAAATGGAAAAGAGAAGACTTGAATTGTGCTGATTGCACTTTGGACTTACTTTCTTGGAAAATGAAGCTATTTCTGTTGTATTCTGAAGGCAAAAGATTAAATTTGTAGAATAATAATAACCTTCACATTCTGAGTCTCTTGGTCTGTAACATACTAGTAAACTACCAGTACGCAGTCAAGAGCCTATTAAGAAGTTAATTAATTGTATGGGAACCACTAAGGAAGAACACAAGGCATGTCAAATGAGAAGGTGAGTGCAGTCCTCTTCTTTCAGATTCCGGTCTCTGCCAGTAGTCTGGTGCACTCCTCAAAATTGGAACAGGCCATATGAAAGAAATCTTAAAGCTCTGAAACATTTAAAGTGAAAGCAAAAAAAACCCCTTAAAACTCAACAAAAACAGTTAACAAGTACTTTGAGTCAGAAGAGGGAAAAGATCCAGTAAGCAGTTTAGGTAACACTTCCAAGTGTAATCAAAGTAGAAAAATGAAATAACTATTTTTTTTCCCACTACTTAGATCAATGACTTTTGTGAGATACAGAAAAAAAAAACCCCATGCATTCTCCATAGGGATTTGGAGAAATGGTATTTTATTTCACCAAGAGGCTCTTAGAATATGTTAAGGTTATGCCAGCGTAGATGGATGCAGTGATCTAGTGAGGGAGTCAAAGATTTATAGTAAAATCAGTTTACCACAGGATTCTGCAGTATTTTTTTTTTAATAGATACTACGAGAGTTAAAGTATATATGCATGTGTAATACAGATGCAGGTGAATACGTATATACATATAATTTGCTATAACGTCTGAGTTCACAACTTGAGCTACAGGTTTGCTTTTCCTCTGTAATGTCAGGTCATAGTTTGCTCCCTCATGATAGTTTTTTCGGGTGATTATATAGTGGTTGCCAGATTTAGGCAATTGTGAAATGACTAAGAGCTGGTGCACAATGATAACATGAATAATAATAGCCATATCAGTTAAGTATTGTTTCAGATTGTATATAACTGTATATATACTGTATAACTGTATATAACTGTATAACTGTAATATCAGTTTCAGATTGTAACCTGTATTATACAATTTGACAAATAAACAGATACAAGTAGTGTTTCTATTTCCCTTCTAGGGTTAGGGAAACCTGCTTCCTTACAGCTGAGTTTTCATTCCTGTAAGAAAATGGCTAAGAATGCTGTGGGATGGATTCTGACTATGCAGCTTCGTTTGCAATGTCAGTAATAACCCCCTAGGAAAGGAGAGCATAGTGTCACTGATGCATCAATACTTGCAAGAATAAAGCATGTGAACATATTTAGTCTTGCTTGTAGGGCAGTCCTTCCTACTCCAGGCCAAGGCCTGAGAAAGCTCCAGCCCTGCATTTTCATGGCAGGTTGTAATTTCTCATGTCAGTTCATGACTGTCCATACACACAAAGTTCTGAGCAGGTCCCTGTGTGTCTAGATATGACTGTCAGTACCCATTATGGCACTCTTCTTTGTCTTTCCTGTTTCACATCATCTGGGGATTAGGAAGCTATCAGTTCTTTATTTATGGGAATTGGTTTTGCCTTATGTTAAGCCGTATATTGCTATGTTAGTAAGCACCATGTAAATGAATAGTTAATAAACACTGTGCTGAGACTGTTTGGACAGATATTGCCAAAGTGGTCCCTGCCAAAAACTGTTAGTCATTAATTTTTCCTCCTTTTCCTTTATTTTAGGCTGACTTCCGGTAAAACTTTTCAATTTCCATTACACATTTTTATTGTTTAGCATATTTTGCTCATATATTCAACATATGTTAACACGTTTACATAAGAATAGGTCCTTGCCAATCATCAACAGGCTACCACGTACACAAAATAAACCAAATCCCCAGTATCGGAGTATTTGTTTCTCTCTGAGGACTCCTGATTTCTCTGACCGTATTGCACTACTCAGCGTATGTTGGGGTAGCATCTTGCTTCTCCAATCCAGGAGCATCTGGCCAAGTTCCACCTGGTCCTTGTCACAGGTACTCTGGAACAAATGATAAGGATCTCTGCAGACACTTGATTTCCCTGTCTGTCATGCTCTAGCAGTGGAGGTGTTGCTCCTGATTACTCTGAGTCCCTCCTGGTCAAAAGCAAAAGCAAGGCTGGCTCCTGAATTTGAGACTCATGTGGTGGTGTAAAGAACTGAATTCTGATTTACGTATATGTTTTTGTGTAGGAAATGGTCTTTTAATAAATCAGAAATGTTGAATATAGTCACTTAATTTCTGAGATTATTCTCTTGATATTGAAATGGAAATGCAAGATTGTTAATTTGCTTGCTCTAGGAATGTTCAGTTCAACGTAATAAATGTGTTTCCTCTTTAATTAGTAGAATTAGTACTTTCAAGAAGACAGAACAATTTAGACTCGTACATTTTCAAAAGGGATAATATTTTGGGGGCAAGAATATTAAAGCAGATGGTGTCTATGGAGGGGCAAAAGATCTGAATATCAGGTTTTCTTCAGGTTCTGAAGTTTAACAAAGTAATTGCATAACAGGTAAAAATCTTGTGAAACCATGTCCTTTCTCTAGGATTAGCACTTCCTAGGTAACATTTTCTAAGCAGCCGGAAGGGCAGATGTGCATGAAACATGTATCTTTTCATTTCAGAGCCTCGAGAGCAATTTTATTCTTTGACTTCAGAGGGAGTACCCAGTGCAGAACAGAGACATAATACTTTTTTAAAAATTACCCTAACTGGCTCTCATGTCCTTAGCAGGGATGTCATGTTAAGGAAAACTATGATTCCCTCAGGACTGATTTCTCATTTACTACTTCAAAAAAATTATACGTCTCAAGGGAACTTCTAGAGGGATCTTAAACTGTCTTTTTCCTTCTAGTCTCATGAGTTTTGGTACTATGAATCCTACAGTTCCCTAATGTATCTTGTGAGGTTGCTGAAGTACATGCTGTTGCTGCAACTGAGATATGAAGGAAGGGATACTTGTTTAGGGATTACTACCGCCCCTTGCTCAGATGTTCCAGCCATTTCAATGCAGACTTTACATCCAGATTTTCTTGTTTATCTGGCAGTTCATTATTTAAGGCAAGCCTGTCAAAATAGGTTAAATATTCTTTGGGAAACATAGTCACATCTTTGAGACACCACAAATATGTTTAATACAAAAAGATTGGCTTGATAAAAGAAACGTGATAAACTTGCATCCCCCAAAATACGTTTCTGCTGTTCCATGTAGATTTCTAAGAGCAATGACAAATCTTATGGCAATAAATTCCTGAAAAAGGCACAGAGACACACCAGCAAAGCCGTGGAAATGATTGTTGATGATTTTTTTCTAACTACTTGACCTTGTGACATCTCCCCCAGATATATGACCAAGATGGGACACTGCAGCACTTTATTGACGGTGGAGAACCCAGTAAGTCAAGCTGGATGAGATATATCCGATGTGCAAGGCACTGCGGGGAGCAGAACTTAACAGTGGTTCAGTACAGGTAAAGTATGTTTCGATTTACTCAAAGCAGCAAAACGAAAATGTTTTTAGTGAAAAGTCAGACTCTGTCACCAGTACTATTGTCTTTGGTTGCGAAGACAGTAGCAGGGCTTTTGTGGATGTGTTCATTCGGCTCAATAGAAAAGCTGCAGGGTGTAGTGAGGGTGGGTTTAACTTTGGTTGCCCTGAGCCAATGCCATTGTCGTAATTACGCTAGATCTCCAGGTCCAGTTGCTCCTGGTCACTCATGTGACAACCACAGTGCACGTTTCCAAATGGTCTGATCAAAAGCAAGCCCACACAAGCAATCTTCCGCCCTTAATAAAGATGCGTGTGCTAGAGGAAGGGGGGAAATGGCAGTAGAGGAGTTTTGAACCCAAAGGCTTTCTAAGAGTCAGTCATGAGACAGGTATACACCTAAATTTGTATGTTAAGTGCACCTGCTAGAAAAGATTGCTAGTGCTTGTGCCTCTTTCTTACGTTGCTGGCTGGAGAAGGTCAAAATGTGAAGAAAAATGTAAAGAAATTATGGTGCATTTTACTTTGTACTTGCAAACAGATCCAGAAAACCCAGACAACGCATTACATAAATACATGATCTCAGCTATAAACAAACCTTTTGCCTCAGAATCAGAAGCAACTGCTTGGCCTTATTAAACGTGGTAGGAAGCACATCAAAGAAAGCCCCCGGCTTGCCAGTCGCAGTGAGCAATCCTGATTTTGGCTAGTCGTTTTAGAGAGTGAAGTTTCTTTTCTTTAGGAATAATCTTAAACTTATTTAAAGTGCCTTTAAAATTAAAAATAAAACATACAAAAGCAAGCTAAAATGAAATATTTATAAACTTTGATTATCCCATAGGGTTCCAATTTAACAATGGTAAAATTGTTCAATTGCATTTTCAGCTTTTTTATTCTCTGGCCAGTTGACTAAATAATGCCACAGTTAAAAAAAATAACAATCCTATTTATACATTACAAATCTTTTATTATACCCCTAAATATCTGATATTTATAGCTAAAATCCTGTCAGATTTTAAACAAACACAGTGGATAATGAATAAAGATTGTTATGCTGAAAGAGTATTTTTGCAGGTATCTTCTGAACTTTTTCTCAGTGTGGTGGTGTGTACACACGAATATATGTATGTATTTATAAAAATAAGAAAAAAAAATGCATGTGTGTATATATATATGACAAACCTAAATGAAAAGTGAGCATAAGAAAGTCATTACACATCTGTCAATATTAAGTGGATTTTACAACTCTCCTTTCATGATGGAGTTTTTACTTAGAGTTCCCTCTGTTGATCTGTTTTCGATTACTTCAGATCTTTATAAAATGAACTACAAAAACACAATTTAAAAAACTGGCATCCATCACCAGTGACTGCATCCAAGTGTAAGAAAACAGAAAAGTTGGACACTGAAAAACCGGCCTAATTTTTATTGTACATGGACGTCCTCCTCACAGAAAGTCAGCTGGTTTAAATTCATTCTGTTATGATTTGTAATATCTAAATGGAATTTTCTTCAAAGTGCTCTTGATTGATTGACCCTTAGCTGAACGTTTTGTTTTTATTTTGAGGCTGACAATAATGTTTGTTGGCATGTGTTCTGCTTCAACTGCGTTGGGACGCCATGAAGCTATCTTTATGAGTCATCCAACCATAATACTAAATACATGTCAGCAAAGGAAATATTATCCGAAAAGGGAAAAATCCCTTTGATGTACTTCAGCATGCAGAGATTTCTGCGAGTTTTGGAAGCTCTGCACGCTTGTAAGGGACGGTGTACGCTTACACTTTTTTTTCCGTGCCTACTCCAAGCCTCACAGACCACCCATTGCTCAAAAACAGTTCTGCTCTTTCAGCGGCAAAGTGTGTCATTTGGTTTTAGCACATTCATTTGCCGGGCTGCTGTGTTTATGTTAAGGGAAGCCAAACTGAGAGATGAAATGTTACAAGGGTGAAGTACAAAGTAGACTCAATTTTTCTCAAGTTAGGAGATGCTGGTAATTTATAGCATGGCTCCGGTTTTCATTTTTATGTAACAGTGGAAAGAATTAACGAAATGCGCAGCTCTGGGAAGAAAGAGAGGGAGGAGAGGAGAGGGGGAGAGACAAAGGGGAGAGTTTTTGTCAGATATTCATAGAAGGGTAGGAAAACCGTTCTGCTTAGCTAGCAGTGCCCTCCTGAGACAGGGTGGCAGTAAGCGAGGAAAATAACAAGATAAATGAAATTTTTGCAGCTGCTAGTAAAATATTGAGAATCTGCACTTTTTTATTGATCTTTATGATCCTGTTGCCAAGAGCCACTTTGCGGTGACAAAATATGTTGACAAGTGCATATCTCACTGCCATGAAAAATGTGGTAAAGGATTCTCCTTATGTCTGCAGTGTTATACAAGGAACAAATTGCATTGCTACAGCCAATTCTTTACAGAAAGTCTAAATTTAAGGCCTACCAACCCTAAACACTTTTATCTTGAACTTCAGGCTAACGTTTGTAGCAATTCTTCACTCAGAAAACCGGTTGTGGCCTAACATTTTTTTTTTTTTTGGTCTATAGATGTTTTTCTGCCTTACATAAGCTGTTATAAAAAATGGTCATTTCTTGGTACTTTGACTGTATCATTTTGGTATGTAATCCTTCAGCGAGAGTGGAGTGTTCTTCTTGTATATATTGAATTTCTATCCATCTCACAGGAGTGTATTTTACTGTTCTATATGAAGCCTAAGGGAAACGCCACTACAAAGTGATAACATTTTTATTTTATCTTGTGCCTGATTCTAATCTTACGTAGTTTTTGCCCCCATGTAAATCTGTTAACTGCAGAAGTATCACTCTTAAGCTATTTACATTGGTGCAAGATCAGGATACGGCTCTTGTTTTTGCGGTAGATGCTCTAGGATTTTTCCTTTTTTTCCACTCAACTCCCAGTTCAGTAGTCTAGGAAAATCCACAGTCTTTTCCCACAGAACGCTGTGATAAGATATCACATTTACGGTATCACTAATATATTCTTACTGAAGGATTATCAAAGTTACCGTTGTGTTCCATACAGGGGAAGATTTTTGTGGTTTTATGTTTGGATTAACCCTGTTTTTTTATTTCCCTGTCTATTTTATGCAACAATCCAAGATCTCTCTTTTTTGGTGGTATATTGCTGTGATGAAAGGTCACATCACACTACTTCAAACCTCTTGCTAAAAGCACTTATTTGTATAAAAGAGTTGTTGATTATTTACCCCTAAAATATGCTAACTATAGCTTAGATGACAAATGCAAAGCTATTTAAATGGCTGAAGTTGCTGAACTGTGTGCACCACTCCGATGCTTGTACTGTTAGCAAAATGCAGCATTTCTAAAATCACTTTAAAAGGGACAGTGCAAGAAAATATCAATCTTTTCATAAAATCTTGGTGCTTGTAAAATCGCAGAGTTTAAAATATGCTAGGTTCAAAGTGCCTGTAAGATCTTTGTTACCCTATGCTACAGGAACAAAGTCCTTCCCCGACAATGGATTTGGGTTTAAAATAATCAGTAAGTTATTAATTCAGTTATCTGCAGAACTGCTTCCAAAACACTGGATTTCTACTGTAACTGTATATGATAAGAAGATAATGCTCTATTCCTAAATTAAGCTTTTTTTTTTTCCCCCTTCTTCATCAGGTCAAATATATTCTACCGGGCTTGTATAGATATCCCCAGGGGCACTGAGCTGTTGGTGTGGTACAATGACAGCTACACGTCTTTCTTTGGAATCCCTCTCCAGTGCATTGCACAAGATGAAAATTGTAAGTTCTGCCTTGCATTTCTACCTGTGTAATCCAGAATTCACATTTCATACCTGATCAGCTATATTCCTAGAGTATTTTGAGACATATTAAATGGAAGTATTTATATATTAAAGGTAAGCGTGATGTGTACAAAATAAAACCCTGAAGCTGATACACTTAAGCTGTGCAAAATCTTGGTATGGTTACCTAAATAAGCAGAGGTGTTTGGAAGTATGCAGGTATGTGCAATTAAATAGCAGATTTCCCGCCATGGCAGCCCCACACAGCACGGTAGCGTGCAGAATCACACTTCCTTTGTAAGTGATTCATTCCTAGTCTATTCTTAACTATTTGCTTGGCCCTCTCCATTGTTATCAGACCTATCACAAGAGATTGTCTTGCCAAAACAGTAATGCATTGTAGGTCCACGAGGCCTCTGTTACTGATTCTTCATTCTCTTACCACTAAGCATGTCCAGAAAATTTTTGTCTGACTGATTGTAGAGATGAGATCTTTGTGGTTAAAAGGTAAAAGCCAGCTTCTCTAAACACAGACTAGGTGTAAGTATCCTGAAATGACCATGAACTTCCATTCCACCCTGGCCATCCCCATTTCTATCCATTCTTCTACCCCTTCTCAATATTTTATTTTTAGTTTGCTAGAAATTGTCACAAAATTAAGCATATAACTTATAACACAGAGCCAGTGCAATCTAATGCTGGATACCTTTGCCTGTAATGGGAACGGGTGATCCAAGCACGCCCTTCAGTTTCACTGTTTGTGTGTGGAACTTGATTAGAGCTTGCATCAAAGACCTGTCTTCCATTTTGCTAGCTATTTGTATCTACGTGGTGGAAGAAACAAGTAATTGATGCCTGATTGACTTTGGTCGAAAATAACCCTGTGGCTGGCCATGCTTAATCAATTACATATAAGATGTATTTTTTAAGTCAAGTACTCGGATACTTAAACAGCAATGCTAGGAGGAACTCATGTCTCATAGCAACTAAATACTGAAACACGCAGCAATAAAACAGCAAGATAGCAAGGATTAAACTGTCAAAAATAAACATCCTTTTTCATCTTGAGTTTTCAAATCTGTTGGGCTTGAGAAAAGTTTAAAAGAAATTTAATTACTGGCAGTAATGTTTTCTGATAAAACTCATGCTCTGCAGTGTACAATATAGAAATATTATTTTTTCTTTCATGATCTGAAGCTTACAAAGCCTGTGTTTGAAAAGCAAAGCATTATGGTTAAAATCTCTAAATATTGTCACTTGCTATTTTGCTGTGAGAGAAACCAGAGTTTCATCCACAGGGAGACTGACATGAGTAGATGAAATTCATCTCTGAGCATGGGGCCGGCTGCAGGCTGGTATATGACTTTAGTGACACTTATGCCCTCAAAGTAGATCTTCTGCTTATTTTCTGCACAGGGTATTTTTACCCAGTACAAATTCTGCAAATATTCCTTAGGTCTTTAATATCCTGACCTTATTGCTTCTGTGGACTTGAATGAATAAAATTGGAAAAAAAAAAAAAAGTGATCTACTTCTTGTGTGAGAATATTGAGGCAAAATGGAAGTATACAAATTGCCCCTTGTACTGAAGAGAGACATAGAAGATGTAATATATGTCTGGAAACTTGTGATAGACAGCCCTACGGGCTAGAAATCAGGTCCTCAGATGCTCCAGAAAAGAATAGCCTAGGAAGGACCTCAACTTAAGTAAATTAAATAGTATGTAATATTATAATTTTGGAGTTATTATGGTTGATGGAAGATATTAGAGCATAACTCTGTGAAATAACTGGCATTATTTAAGGCATTACCAGAACATTAGTTTTTATTACATTTTTATTGTGTATTAAATAATATTGGATGATTCTAGCTCACAACTGAAATTTAATTCTCATATTTTCTCTTAGAAATCTAGTATCATGACTTACCTAAACAGAGTTGTAGTTTCTAATCACCTGTTTAGTAGGTGCTATGTACCTACATGTGGATACGTACATATAAACACTTTGTGACAGTAACTAAGTGTGTGAACACATGTAGAGTTAGACATACGTATACAACATATTTAGTTTAAAAATCTCCATTAAAATATTATCTCATGAGGTTGAGCGTGCCAAAATTAGAAAGCATGAGACCAGGTGGCCTAAATGATTCTGGTACAATCTTTCAGTAGCTGACCCCATTTTTCCATAGGACCCTTGCTTCATTCACTGCATG
This sequence comes from Rissa tridactyla, assembly GCF_028500815.1. Lineage (NCBI taxonomy): Eukaryota > Metazoa > Chordata > Aves > Charadriiformes > Laridae > Rissa > Rissa tridactyla. The sequence continues at coordinate 21,140,034 of NC_071497.1, forward strand.
ATGGTACTCAAGGAGTGAGGCAGCTGTTCAACTGTCTTCTGTATGTTTGACCTCCTGCCATCCTTATCAAGCAACATCCAAATTCAGCACTAAATTACTTTGTGAGAACAGCGTATTGCTTTTGTTGCTGAAATATCTGAATGCATTGTAAGGCATAGTTAATTGATGATCATAAGACCTTCAAGTGACTTTATGGGACAATTTTTTTCCTATTTTGCAGGCCAGAAATTGATGCACAAAGAAATCTCTGCCTATATGCTGCACTGTCTTGTGGGGGTCCAAGTGCAATTAGCCTTAATCACACAAGTCACAGTGAAGTCACTGGCTTTGTATTGTATTGGCTGTGTGACTGTTTGTGAGATGTAATAGTATAATATCCTTAGTGGCTGCCCTTTAAGAAGATAAGGGAACTATTGCTGCAGTAGATATTTAAGGCGTGTTGTATCTCAAGGAGTGTCTGAGCAAGGGTTTTTTTCCCCATGCTCTCAAAATTCATGCTTGTCTGTGATATAGCAATTGGACATGCTGACTGCAACATGCAGAGTCAGGGTGTCATACGTGCGGCAGCATTTTCTTTCAGATGACAATCCCATTGTGCAACAAACGTATATCACAGTCAGGCTTTTCTGAGTCCTTTCAGTCTCAGACACTCCTTTTCATGAGTTTTCATTTCAGTGTCACAGAATCAGCATTGTCCCTCCAAATCACTGTCTCATTCCAGCCCATTTTTTTCTGCATTGTTAAAATAAAGTTGTTTAATTCTAGTGTCAAGAAAATGGATGTTGGTATTTTTTTTTGGTGTTTCCCAACACTGTATTAGTGTTAAAAAGACATAAAAAGGATCTTATTTACTTTTCTTGTTTTCTCCCAGTGAATGTCCCTTCGACTGTAATGGAGGCCATGTCCAGACAAGACACCCTACAGCCATTTAATAAAAGTAGCAAACTATCCCCTGCCACTCCACAGCGATCCATAGTATTTCCACAGACTCCGTGTAGCAGAAATTTTTCTCTCCTGGATAAGTCTGGGTCCATCGAGTCAGGATTTAACCAGATCAGTGTCAAAAACCAACGAGTTCTTGCAAGCCCAACTTCAACAAGCCAACTAAATTCTGAGTTCAGTGACTGGCATCTTTGGAAATGTGGGCAATGCTTTAAGACTTTCACCCAGCGGATCCTCTTACAGATGCATGTGTGTACGCAGAACCCTGACAGGTAAAGCCCAGGCTCTCTTTATTTCTGTATCTACTGATAGCCAGATCCACTGCTTTCTTCTTTTATCAAGCTGTTATCATTTCCAAAACCAAACCATTATTAGGAGGAGCCTGTACAACATAATTCATCTGCAGCTGTGTGAAGTAAGCCGATAAAAAACATTGCTTGACTTCACTATTTGTAAAAACATTTGGTGCCTAAATGCACAGATAAAAGGAAATAGCTAAGGATATAATCTTGTTTTCAGAACGGTTTGGTACATCTGATGGAGGCAACAAAATAGAAGGAAAATTTATGAATATCATAGATGGAAAAATGAGGTCAAGATAATTAAAAGTCTCTCTGTCTTCCAAAGATAATCTAACTTGCTGCTCAGTGGCTGTCACAGTCATTTCAGGGTTCACCTATAGTGTGCAATGTGTATGAACTTAATTAAGTACTAAGAGGTAATGAATTGGAATTTTTTGCTTAGTACTATTTTTCTTCAGAGCATGCAAACCCATAAATCGTGCAAAGCTGTCAAAAGGAAATACCTACTCCACTAGTGATGTTGAGGAAAACAGATGCCACTTATTCAATAAACTAATATCCACACAGAAGAAAAATGTTGACTAGATACCTCAGAGTCAAAGTTGGTTTGAAAGTTTGTCAATACAGAATTTTATGGCCGTGAACTGAGGATGAAATTTAGCTGAACAAGTGAATTAAAATTTCAGGTACTCTGACCGGTGGCACAGTAAATATAATGGAACCATTATTTATGAATCAAAGCTGGTTTATTTGACAATTTTGATAGCTGGCAGGACAAAAGACAAAAATCAAATTAATTCAATAAAAAAGGCTGCCCGTGTTTTGTCTCTTCTTCAGCTGTGAAGAAGGTTTGAGCAGAACAGCCGAATCCCTGGAAGGTTGTTCTGAAAGCAGCATATAATTGTGAATTACATTTAACTAAAACACTACCCAAAAACAGTCAACAGTGAGTCTGTGTGTGTGTTTGTATGCATGTCTATGTCTCTTTGTGTATGTGGTTATCTACATGTACACATATGCTTGTGTGATTCTGTGGGTGCAGAGATACTGGAGCATAAATCCAGTTTTCCAGGAAGAAATGTCAAGCATGCTAGGGGCAACTAGATACCATGCAAATCTTCACAGAATTTAAAGAGTTGATAATACTGTGAATGCAAACAAGCCCTTTCAACATTTTCTGGATTTTATGCTGGCCTTAGCAGAAGCAAACACCATGATAAGGAAGCTATAGGATACAACTGCCACGATGTAGAATGTAGGTCCCGAATGGTCCACTCTCCTAAATTTCATGGACTCTTATGTTTCCAGTATTAAAGCCTCCTAATCATACAGTAAAGCACAAAATGCTACGTCAGGGAGTCTAGAAGAGGCTCCCTCTCAAACTTTATCAGTGATTCACCCAAGCAGGTGTGACGCTTAGATTTCATCCTTTCCTTCACTTGAACCTGCGTCTTTCTTTATGAAGAACCAAGTTGCAGATTACAGTTAATGCAAGAAGAGTCTCTTTTAATGGGCTGTTCTGCAGTCTAAGGGATAATTAAATATTCATTTTGCCAGACAGACAAAATGAGGATAAGTCTATCCTACAATTAGGTCTTTCATCTTGGAGGTGAGGGATTTGATTTATTATTCTTATTTACTTTTATTTATTTTCTCCTAAGTATCTTGTGTCAAATATTGCCTGAAACACAGGCTGGATTTTAAGTATTCCCCCTTAGAGGTGAATGCCCTCATTACTATGTTACTGATTCATGACGTCTTACTGTTTTGTCTCTTGTGCCTACCTAAATTGTCTACGTGGAACAGCTTCAGCAAGAAAGTGTAGAGCATTTTTAGCTCAGAATACCCTACATCATAGTAGGAAAAATATCTAGATGAGAAGACAAGTTTGCTCCCCCATGAGCAAAGAGAGCAAAAAGTGATTAGAGAAAGCACTCGGCAGATTTGGGGAGGACTGGGGTGGAGAGGAGGTAAGGAAAGACTGAGTTGCAAGTGTTGAATCCCAGAGGCTTTCAGGAAGATTTGAAACATAATAATAGCTAACGCCTTTTTGTCAATATTGATACTGGCTAATTTAGCTGATTTCCTCTTTGGCTTGTTGGGTCTTGTGAATCCTGTTCTTAAGAAACTTTTTCTCTTGTGTTAAACAGAGAACATAAAACCTAAATGAGGTTGAAAGATACACGTAGCATCAATCTGTTGCATAAATACTGCAGTGCTCTATTCTGTGACAGCTGTGTACTGAAAAATGGCTTACATCTCTCTGTTTTCATTAAATTAATGGTGCAGACTCCTTGTGGAGGCCAGTTTTGTAATACCTCCTTTGTTCCCGCGAGGTATGCCATCAACATAACTGCTGTAAAAGCATTTCCCAATAGGTCTTCTTTAGAGCGTTATGTGGGATGTCAGTTACATGACCCTGTTTAAGCTCACTGCAATTGGTTCTGTGTTTGAAATGACCAAACTAATAGTTACTGCAGATCATAACTGCCCTAGGATACGAGTTCTCGTACCCCTGGTAAGAAATCATTACAGGTTGAGCTTACATCACAGGCAGCTTTTTGTCTTTTATCAGTGGATCAGCTGTTTAGTGATGCAGTGGCTGGAAAAGAGTTGTCTTTGGTTTCTTAAACATATTGCGTTTCTCCAGATGAGAAATTCCTGAAGTGTTGTACAAAATTTCCTGGAGACAAGAAAAAAAGGTATGATTTGCGAAAGAACACCTGCCTGCCGGCCTGAAGTACTAACTGGGTGCAACTCTCTGGTTTGTATTTTCGCAACGATATCTGCAGCACGGCTCCGGCTGATAAACAGCTCCCCATTTATTGTCAGCAATTTGTGAGCACACCGGCCACTATATCTTTGATGTGACTGAAGCAGCAGGGGCTGTCTTCTCTGGGAAGAGACTTTAGACTATCTGTTCTGGCTTTGTATTTGTTTTTCAACAATGCTGATTACCTACAGCATGAGGTGCAGGGAAAATGTCTTTGAATCTACATAGGAGTCCAGTTCATGGACTGAAATTTAAGAAAAGCAGACTACTTGGGACTTGAGAAATTAAAAAAAAAGAAATTACTTTAAAGACACTTAGATTCAGAAGACATCTGAATGAGACCAGACCTAAAAGAAGGCCAAAATGTACTTAATTCCATTAGGCAGTAGGAAAGAAACGGTCCTATGTAACAGGCAGATCATTTAATAAATAAAAATAATTTTAAAAAATGATGAATCAAAAATAGGGAGAATTATTAAAATCATCTGCTGTGTTTGTGGTCTTAGAAAAAGATTAGGATTTAAATTTATATTAAAGTTAAGTTTAAATTATTTACTGTTTTACTTATAATTTACTTCTCCCTGTCCACCAAGATTTTTTTAGCTTGCTGTATTTTGTACGGCTTCTCTTCAAACTTAATGGTAATTGGGGTTGGAGTGGGTGTGGGACATGAAGATTTAAATCTATCAAGATTTCAATTCTGGGACTTTCTGAGCCTCTCAGACTTTTTTTGAGCCTTTGAGACATTTCTTAATCCTTGCTCAGACAGAAGCAGTTTGAGCAACTATTTCTTGAAGGAGGCATCAGAAATCTATTTGCTCTTCAGTTGTTTTGTTGGTTTTTTTTTTGTTGTTTTGGTTCTTCCTCCCCCTGCTGCAGAAATTCCCAACAATCCTATCTGAGGAGGGCTCCAGAAAGGGGTAACCAAAAGCCTTTGATCACAGTGAATCATTTTTAGAGCAATATTTTTATTTTTTTTTAACAGCAACCACTTTTCTGATAGTGATGCAGTCTCTTTTAATGACATCTTTCTTCTTTCTCACTATGATCACCAGATTCAGGATGCATTGGTGTTGAGGGAAGGCAGGTGGCTGCAGTTCCCAAGAGCTGTCTGTGGCATTTTTCATATACAATATGTACATCTGTGTGATATATATTCTCATTGATTACCATGTATTTAAGCTGATAATTTCAGGGAAAACCCACTCTACAAGTGTGTCTGTGGCTAATAGATTGTGGATCTTATGTGGTCCTCGCAATTCTTGTTTACTCAGAAGATATTATTGTACTTATGTTTTGCTGTAGCATCTCAATATTAAATTGTGAGGTTTTTTTAAAAACAGGACCTTGAAATTTGAAGTTGCCGGTTTAATACATCCTTTTCTTTCAGATCATGGTTCAGCCTATTTTGTGTTTATCTTTTTCTTTATAGGTTCTGTGTCTTTGACCTTGATGTTCTCCTCAAGTCCATTCATTAATTTAAACACCTCCCAAAACAGACCTAAAAAAAGTAATCGTGAGCAAGAGTTGTCTGTTTCTGTTTATAGGGTGGCTGTGGAATATTGCTGAATTAAAGTAAACATCATGCTGAATTTAACGCTTGTTCTTGCATAATCTTTTCATAAAGGTTTGCAAACTCACAGTACTCATAGTCAACAACAACAAAGGGTGTAGAGAGCAGCACCTCTCCCCGACAGCTTCAGAAGTCTGAAGATGCTTCAAGTTCGCTGTCTGCTTTTGCTAGTTCCTCCACAAACATTTGTAAAAGACAGTGCCAGAAGTCCCAGCGGGTCCAGCTCTGCCATCCCTGCTGCTGCACAGTGCCTGGAGTGCTGGGGGCAGTAGCCACGCTGCCCAAGGGGAACACCACAGCAGCAGGGGATGCAGAGTCCAGAGGCAACGAATGTAACCCACCCGTGGCCACGCTGGTGCTAGGGATGCTTCTCTGTGCAGACCAGCAGTCACTTGTTCTCACTTTGTTGTCCAGCCTGTTAGTTCCACTTGTGGGAAAGAGGCATCCCTCCAAAATACCTTTTCATTAGGACAGCTGTGACCTAACTTCTCTGACTGCAGGTGCTTTTAATGCTGTCTGTTGTAGGAAGGCCTGGACCTGAAAGCTGATGCTGGCCCCATTTCAACCTGCCCTGTTTTCACTTTTTTGCAGAGGCTGTGGTGTCACAGCCTTCCCCCTGTCACGCTGTGAAACCCTGCCCTGGGTTCAGTGGAGCCCTGTGTCCCGCGCTTTGAGACCCTGACATCAGTCAGGTTGGTTTTTTACTTCTCCTTTGCCCCCAACAAGGAGAAAAGCACTTTCAATGTCAAGTCACTCTCTCTTCCTTCAGCTGGTGCTTTTCTATCTTTTTGTAAGGGGAAAAAAATGACCGCAACATGCTATTTCGTCTCCCTGATCTGACAGTGTTTCAGTGATAGAGTCACAGGTATTCAGGAACTCACCATTACAAAAAATTCCTCTTCTAAGGGTTGCGTTGGGATTCCATGTGCCCCTTGGAAACAGTAAATTCACTTCTGAAGAGGCCTCACTAGAAGCTGGTTCATCATAAAGGAAAGAATTTGAAAATTAATGGGAAAATAATTATTAGGTTTTTCAGGATTTTAATAATTGGGTTATTTACAATGTAGAAAATAAGTTCATATTGACTGCATGTACTTAGAAGTCAGGGCTTGGAAATTGTATTGTTCTAGTGGAGGAATAGTACACAGTAAATAATTAAAAGTGATGTCACTTTGCCAAATGAAAATCAAAGAAGAATCAGCTGTACAATTGTCTGTCAGCAGCTATTCCAGGTGCAAAGATAAGGATTTTTCTATTGTTATCCTTTAACATGCTTTGTGCATGTTAAGGGACCCCATCCGCCACACAAACTGTGAGCCTTGGTGGTGTTCAATAAGCCTCACAGGGGACCATGGGTTTTGTATTGGTCCTATATATGATGTAGTTTCACACAGAAAAAATCAGCCACAAAAGTGAGAAAACTGTAAGACAGGAAAAGACATCACTGAACAGCAAAATCATTCAAGATATTGTCTAAAGGGAGCAAAAATTATTTTTGACTGGTTGCATTTTGAAAATGTAGCTTGGAAAACTTGGAAAAGCTCAAAATCTAAATAACTACAAAAACTACATGCTATTACGTTACAGTTACTCCTGTCTGAATTTCATTTTAGATGGCCTGTGTTCCTATAGTATGTCATCATTTAGTCAGGGACTGTAAGATTAGAGTCTCTAGAAAAAGCTGGTGGACTCTACACGTTAGTAAAGCGAGATAGCTGATTGATGGCACACAGGGTTAATGACAACAGTGTAATTTTACTAACAGGAGAATTTGCTTCTAGGTAAGTAAATTTCCTTCCTTTAAGTTCAGACAGGAAAACAGAGAACTAGAAAAATATGTAGGCAGGTGTTTAATGAAAAACATTAAAACTGCTTTTGATGGCTGTCAGCACATCATTCTCATTTGCACATTGCTATACATCAGTTTAGCTGTTCTTAAATGTAGCTTAGAAGTACTATATCAAGATTTTGGTCAGACTTGATTTACATCTGGAAGGGCCTACAGGATCCTTTTTAGAAAATGCAATGATGAGGACCTTAAAAATTTTGTTGTTTCTGGTACATGATAGCTGGAGAACAAATGTTTATAGAGAAAAAACATTTCTCCAGACAACATGTACTTTGGGGCCCTGGTACACCTGTTTCATCAAACTGATTACTTTCATGCTTACCAATCTGCCCGTACGTCTGCAAAGGAAAATTTTAGTTATGTAGGCTTTCACGTATGAAGTGACTGACATCCATTTTGGGTGATTGTTAATTTTTTGGAGCATCAGCGCACATCTGGGCTGTGACAGAGCTATGCTTCTATTCACATGAATACCTTGAACCTCAAGAAGTTACCTTATGTTCTCAGTTATTCCAGTGGAAATTAGTTGTTTTTTTTTTTTTCTGGGCTGGGACTGCATTCAGTCTAGCAGCACATCTTTGAAAATATAGTCTATGAAGACCACCATTTTTGTCACTATGTCGCTGGTCCTTCTGTCTGCAAACCTCTGCTATAAAGAGGTCACCATCTTAATTCATTGTCCCAGTGCAGACCAAAGTGATGGCAGAAGACATAAGTGCTACATCAAAGACAGCCCTGCTCTGCCCGTGTCAATGTACTCACTGAACCGAGCATCTCTCATGTTCGGTCCTTCTGCACCAATTTAATTTTTTAAAAAAAACAACATATTGATTTTATTTTCTGCCAAGAAAAATTTCTGAGCACAGTAAAATGGTTACGAGAGAACAAAATAATAACTTTTATATGTATTGAATTACTTCTTTTCCTCTTGGAAAAAATAGTAGTATCCAAAAGTTTGCATATTTGCATCTGCAATTTTGCAAATTAGATACGGCATTTGTAAATTGTTATAGCATTTCAGCATTTTTATTAGGCTTTCTTTTAAAAATGAGCTTTGTTTAATGTGTGCCATGTATCTAGCTTGAAAAAATTACTTATTCTGCCCATTTTAGTATTAATCAGAATCACCTGTGTATAAACTGGAGAAATGCATCCCGTGGAAAGAGAAGGGTAACTTCTTTAACAGTTGCTCTCCCAAGGTATGGATGAATGGAAAAAATACAGGCAAAGTGATCTAACAATAAGTGATTTTCTACAGGACTCTCTTTCTTGAGCATCAGCAGGTGAAATGTATTCTGAGTTTGTATATTAATATCCTTTGTAAACCACAAATTTGTTTTGAGGGGGTTAATGTAGGAGGTAAAAACATTTTACTTGGCATCACAATGTTCAGTTATAACTGGTTTGGAATGTTGACTATTTATAGACAAGTTACAGTGTGACTTTTCACAGTAAGAAATTAATCACATTGACTGTTAAAAAAAATAAAAGATTAATTGGTTTTATGTAGCGTTGTATCATTTATTGTGGTAGCTGTTAAAAATAGATAACCAGAGGCTAATAGATGTTAATGGTCCCTTTCACTATTAAAAAAATCAATGTTTCTTGGATACAGAATATCTTAATGTGCTCTTTTTGTTCAAAAGTATTTGATTTGAAAAATACCGAACATGTAAGTCTGCATTCACAAATCATCTTTGTTTTACCAGCACTTGAATTTTCATGTCAAATTTGATAAGTATTTTCTGTGCAAATTGACCATGCACTTCAAAAAAGAAGAAGACAAGCATGTTACTACTTGTCTTCCAATATGAGAAACAGATATTCAGTACTTGTTTTTTTTCCTTAAAATACTATTTTACATATATTCATGTAATTTTTTAAAGTCCATATCATCTAGGTTAAGTAACCTTTCCACAGCTTTAATATATTTCTTTCAAACTTCTTGGAGAGCAGTTAGATTTTCAAATGTAAGTAATTAAAATTGTAATCTATTGAGTTATTGACCAATACTGAGCTATTAATCAAGCTAAAAAATTCTACAATCAGGGTTCAGCGCTCTGAAGCACTGTAAAATAATAGTATTTGTGTTCAGTGATGCAAGTAGCCACAATTAAGCAGTTCACTTGACAAATGAGATAGTTCACTTTATTTTGCACTTAATTGAATTGTACATGCTTGGTCACCATTGTCTCCTTCCCTTTAGTTTTGGTTTCTAGCCATTTAAACATGCACATTTATTAAAGAGAGAGCAATTAAGTTGGTGTTGGCCATTTGCTCTAGAAACGCAGACACCAGGAGCTGTGACTTAAAATGTTGTGCAGGGTAAAAATCATTAATATCCCTCTAGAAAATTTCTTAATTTTCTTAACAAAATGTCTGATGAGCCTGTAGGACTCTGTCATGAATTTAAATCAAATACGAAAAGGAAAAGAAATACCATGTAGGATATTGATATTAAATCACTTTTACCAAACAGAAATATATAGACATTGTTTCTTCACATTTTATTTTAGTTAGAAATGGTATTTCAGCAGTCCTGTCTCACCTTGCTGTCTTGTATCCTTTTCTTTCTATGTTTGCAGTCCTTTATGATTCTGAATTTGTAACATATCAGTTGGTTTTGTTTGTTTGTTATGTTTGTTTTTAACAAACTGTGGTGGTGAAAACCTAAGTTGTGGGTTTCATTTGAAGATCAGGAAAAGGCATTTTCCCTCTGGATGGGAGAAATATGTTAATTAAATGCAAATATTTTGGATAGCAGTAAGAAAATAGAAAGGTAATTGTAACATGATGGTTATTTTTTCCAATGTCTCTCATTGAAAAAGGTGATCTCAAAAAAACTAGAACCATCCAAAACAACGTGAAGAATTTATTTGCAAACATTCACAGAATCCACCTAAGATGCAGGTATAACAACCAGACATGCATTTGTAGGTAAGACTGTAGCTGGCATCAGCAGACAGAGGATTTCATCAGTCTCTTAGCTCTGATGTGTGAGTAGTTTTTTTGTGACTAAGGAGTACCACGTTAAGTTTGGGAGAAATAAGGCAGGCATATGATGTGTCATGCAAGCTCACTAGCTTGCTGATTTATGTTTTGTGTGGCATGATGCCTTATAGACTTTCAGTGAATTCCTACGCGGGCATTTCACATTTGCTAAAGCGGTCATGAAGTTTTGGGTGTGTGTCTCCCAAGAAAGCCCCAGAGAAGTGCACCCACAGTTCTCTCTGGGAATTACTGGGAAGACGAGATGCTCCTGCCCACACGTTCGCGGCAATGGAAAGCGCTGACGGCACCATGTTTCTCTTTCCCGTTGCAGGCCCTACCAGTGTGGTCACTGCTCCCAGTCTTTCTCCCAACCATCAGAGCTGAGGAACCACGTAGTTACACACTCCAGTGACAGGCCTTTCAAGTGTGGCTACTGTGGTCGTGCCTTTGCTGGTGCCACAACGCTCAACAACCACATCCGGACACACACCGGGGAAAAGCCCTTCAAGTAAGTACCTGAAGCCAGCAGCCTTTGCCAGCTGAGATAGACAGGGACCAGCATTTCTGCTATTCACTAGCATCACCAGTCTGCACCGGCACCCGGCAGACGTTCCCTTGAAAACCAAGGTCAGACCACCAGATAAACCCATCAGTGCTGTGGCTAAAAGCGGAATTAAACGAGGCTTGGTTTTGGGTGCCTTGCAAGCCCCGGGCAATTTTCTGTCCTCTAATGAGAACTTGATTGTTTTAATTAAATGACAAGCTGCTGCCAGAGAGCCATAGCTGAAAATACACTCAAGACTGGGACAGGCTGTAAGAACATTAGTGTGATTCTTTGATGTCTATATGCTGAGTTAGATGGAGCTTCACATAAAAGCCAGTTTGGATCTTGTTAAAAATGGGGGAGAAACATGCATCATTTTTTATTCTCAGAATTCTCACTGCACAGAAAATGCAACTCTGGCTTGTGGCATAAGTTTGGTAAGATCATAATAATAAATGATAGTGTTCAGCTGTCCAAGATACAAGAAAAAAAAAGTCACCGGTTCAAGATGGTTTTTAATTAAACAGACACTGCTTCTTTCTGCAGTTTCTGTTTACTGAAATTAAGGCTAAGCGCACACCGAAGTCTCAGAAACTGTCCCTCTATGTTTCCCTCCAGCCAAAGCACAGCTGACCCAGGTGGATTTTACTTTCTGTTGTGCAAGACTGTGCCTACCTAACAGGATACAAATTTTCCATATTTGTGTCTGTATCTTTGCTAAACTGACAGGCACAAATTTTATGGATATTGTACCTGGAACAGTCCCACTTTGGAAGAAAAACAATGTATTGATATCAGTGTATAATGTATTGATATCACTTCTTTTGGAAGATACCTGATGTTCCCAGGAGGAATGGGAACAGGTGTAGAAGAAGGTGTGTGCCTCTCCCAGTTCTCCAAGGACTGCCTGTCCTCTGTCTACTTTTCTCCATTTGTCTTTCTTTTCTACTTTTGCCCTACTGTGCTCTTGGTCTGGTTAATGTAAGAGAGCTCAGCCATGGGGCCTGTCAGAACCCCTCATAACAAGCTCAGTAGAGATACCAGTAGAGATGCTTTGCCTCCATATATGGTTGAAAGGAAGCATGGCCTCCATACGTGTCTCCGCTGGGGGCAAGGGGACAGAGCCAGGAACCAAATACTGCATATCCAGTTCAGAAGAGCTTGCATACCAGAAATCATGGCTAGGATAGTGCTGTAGGTGGCAAAACACGGAAACTCAGAGCATCTAAACGTCGACTCCTCTAGAGTCAGTCTGTGGAACACTCAGAGCCCATAGAAAGTGAGCCAAAAATAGTGCGAGCAATCAGATTGATTTTATCTAGTTGCTGTGTAAATAGATTTTAGTAATTAATGGAAGAGGTTTCCGGGTCAAAATGGTAAATAGATTTCTTTTAATGTTAAGGTGTTACTTACGTGTAACCTTGTTGACTCCACTTAATTTTTTTCCTTAACATCCTGTTTTTGTCATGTTGCCAATAGATCTGCTATTTTGCCCCATTTAGAGTCATTATTTTTCCCCTTTGGTTTAGTAATTTTTTTCCCCTTTTCCAAAAAGGTCTTCACTACAGCACAATTTCATTTGTGAAGGGGCTTAACATATGTAGTACAATTACCCAGTGGTCTGGGATTTGTTTGGTTGGTTTTTTTGCCCTATTTATGCTGAAGAGTTTAAGTACTCCAGGATGTATTTGCCCATTCTTAAAGGTGCAGGGCAGAGCATCAAGAAATGTAGGTGGTTTGTACTGCTTCTTTATGATGTATGACGTGATTTCATTCTTGTAAGATTTTTATTTATTTTCTTCCTTAAACTCAAGAAGCTGTAGTACCAGTTTCTCTCCAGAAGACTTGCTGAAGCATTTGCAGTAAAGTGACTAGTAATTTCACATGACGCTTAAACTGGAGTTGCAGATCTTCCCATCCTTTCTGGTCAGATAAGGGGACACATATGCCTTGATCCTGCAAGCCGTTCAAGAGGGCAGAATCGCCTCCTATGCAGGGCTGCTTGCATTTGAGAGAGGAGGGGCAGGAAACTTATCCAGAAATCGATCCACCCTCTCTGCTGGAGGAAAAAGAGATAGCTGCAGCTCATCTTGATCTCTCATCACCATTTAGATCCTCCTTTGAAAAGGAGTGGGCAAAGACCTGGTATTAAGTAAGCTTAGGAGAAAAAACCTCAACAAAATTCTAGTAAACGAGAAGCAGAAGTGGGACAAACAAGATTTTCTCTCTTGATCATGCAATTTAGGTTTCCAATGTTTGTTTTCAAAGGGATTTTAAGTGTAAAAAATATAGAAAAAAATAGAAAAGTCTGTTGAGATAGGGTTTCTGCACCTCAAAAAAGTCTATATCTGTTGAATAATATTTTTACTATTAGCCAGAACGACCATGCATAGATAGTGCAAAATCACTTAAAATCTAGCTCAGTTATTTTTAAAATAACAGGCATAATTTTAAAGTTATTATTAAGTTCAATTTCATAGATGAAAATGGGCAGTCAGCTAGACAGTTAGCCTGCATCTATTGAGAATGCAATCTCTCTATTTCTAATGCAGTAAAGCACTTATGACTGTAAGTGGTATTTGGACAAATTGCAAAGCACATGAACTAAGCAGACAACGTGAAACATGTCAAACACTGCGTGTATGTTTGTCCGCATATTATTTTCAGAAGGTGATTTTAAAAACAGGGATCATAGGGTGACAGTATGTTAAAATATTTCAAAATAGTTGTTATTTAAGAGGAAGCCTGTGATTGGTTAAAAAGCTTTTTCTGTGAGAAGGCACTTTCTTTGTATGTCCTGGGTAACTTTGGATGTATGGTGGAAGACTTTTCTATTTGCTTTTCATTACAGATAACAATGCTAAGTGAGGTTATCTGTAGTCAAAGCTTTAGCTGCATTGCCTGGACTGCAGGTCCAGTTAGAAGGGATTTCTTTTCATGTCATCACAAGCTATCAAGTCAGCCTCACCACTGCATAGTTTTTGTGTATTCTTATCTTACTGAAGTCTCCACCATGGCTGTGGGTCTGGGAACAAAGCTCTTAAGTAACTTAAAAGCTAGGAAAAAAAGGAAAATTATTGGCCATCCCCATTTTCTTAAATTCTTCCCCCCAGTCTCTTCCATTTCAGCAAAATTAAAGAATAGCTAAGGGACATGCCTGCAGAATCAGAGTTATGTAAACATCCAATATTCAGGACTCAATGAAAAAGAACTAGAGGAAATTTCAATTCCAAAAAAATTCAGATTGGGATAAACCATGTGTTTTTCATTGTTTCTTACTGAAATGCAAAACTGGGGAACATTCATTTCAGGTTAAAATAGATGTTGTACCTGCGGTGGCATCTTAGCTTTGTCCTGGTTTCTGATTTGTTTTGTTTTTTTTTTTAACCCTTTCAAATGAGCTTAGTGTTAAATGTAGTTCTTGGATGAAATCTTAAAAGGTTTATTTTGAAAAGATCAAGTGAAGGTATTTTTTCTTAAAATAGACTCTCAACGTTTTCTTCATGGAAACCTTTCACAGAGGTTGGCATAAACTTGGGAGTGAAGCCAGTCCCGTCCGTAATCCTAAGTGTCAATGTTTTGAAAGCACTGTGAAGTAAACAAGAAAATTTGTGAGAATGAGGGCTATCTAACCAAACTTAGAAAACCTGGTACCTTAGAAATATCCAAAACCCACTGATGTTGTATTGTTTGTGAATTTAAGAACCATTTTGTTTACCATCCCCACCCAAGCAAATCGCATAGGGAAACCTTGTGGTAGAATGAAGTCTTGTGTTTGATGAGGTTGAATGTTGTAGTACAACATTTCTCCTTACAATTAAAATGAAGGCGCACACACTTCTCAAAAAAAGATAACATGCATCCAGTTTTCACTGATGGCATCTAATTGTGTGAGGACTTTTAAACTGCCTTTTTGGATCTACATTGTGTCAGGAGCTGTTTAAATTACTCTCAAATGCCATCAGATGGCTTAAGTGCAAATTAGGTGGTCTCTCACTTAGTAAGTATTATTGTTGTCAGTATTTGTATCTACACTTAAGGCTTAACCAAAAATTTGGTGTATGTCTAAAGATAGGCTTGGGCTCAGCCAAATCCACCAAAAGAGGTGGACTCTTTTTCTCCTTTATGATTGTTTTGGCTACTACTCAACCTCCCAACACAACATTAAACACGAGTGGCTTGTAGTATAGAACCATGAACACAAAAACACAGACACATGCTCTCCAGTCTCATACACACAGGTTATTCTGCTACGACAGGCTGGGAAAGGATGGTTGATAGAGGGAAAGCGTACATCATAATTCAATAGAAAAAAAAAAGTCCCGCTTTTCCTCCTTCCTATCTACCTACCATGAGTTAGTTAAGCTGATTGCTGTGACACTGTTATCTTCACCTTTCTTATCAGTTTGTATCCAGCAACAACTTCTCTGGACAACATTGAAAAGAGGACTCAGGGGCCTAACACAGGCCCCTACCTGTAAGCCAGGTACTTATATATCCAAAACTATAGTCCTAAAAAAACCATCCGCACCCTTTGCAAGTGTGTAGAAAATATGAGGCGCCTTGGGTACTATCTGAAGGCTTCCTGGGTACATGAGAAAGCCAGGGGAATTAGGTGCCTTGCCAAAGGCGTTATTCTGACTTTTGCCTAAGGACTGTATAGCGCAGACAGCGCAGCCCGACCAGCAGCAACACCTAGTACCCACATCTCTCCTGTCCAAAGGACAGATGCTTGTAGCAAGAGATTTATTCTTTTCTGCTCTCTCTTTAGCTTCATTCTTTCCTGTGTCTGTATGAAAGTATCCCCGAACAGCCTGTAGCTGTCAAGTTCAAGCACTTCCGCAGCAGAAGGAGCACATGGATAAAGGACAAGAACTTGCATTTTAAAGGAATGCAGTGAGCCTTGCTCTGTGCTTTCAAGAGCAAAGAAAGGCACTGAGTGAATGCAATCCCTAGCTCTAACCTCCCAGGCAAGCTCCAGAAAGGGTAAGGAGGTATCCCACAGCTTCATGGCCAGCAGTTTTAATGGGTAGCTCTGTCTTTTGATCACCTTATAGTCTTTCTCTGATTTACATATGGCCACTAGGCATCCTGGTATAGTATATTTAATTTATTTGGCCAGGCACTTAGAAGTGAGGTGTCACCACACCTGATTTTGTAGGTTATTTTGCAAATGTACTGCTTACAGCTTGGTTAGGCAAGGATCCCATTACTCCTATTAGCAAGGGAAACGCTTGTCTTTGTGGACATCAAAATAACAAAACTATCAAGTTCAAGTAGATGGCAATACCTCATACAGACTAAGTTAACCCCCAGCCTTAAAATTGATTCCAGTGCC